>NC_142529.1:25477394-25589894 GCF_964205215.1 Stylophora pistillata
TCGAATCCTTTAGAAATTCATTTCACCATTGACAAAATGCGAGGCAGCCACTTTAAAATTTAGCGCCCCTGTTATGATCACCTCGCACGAGATGATTATTTAACAATTATTCTACGAACGCGCGTTTGGCGCGAGCGGAATAATTGTTTTATTAAAAAAAAAACGCCCCCAAGATATTAGACAAATCTTCTCGACTTTATTTCGTGAGAAGAGACCGGATATTACGATGTACAGATATTAGATTATGGTATATTGGCTGATATACCACAATGGCTAAGCCAATAAAAAGTCTTGAATTGCATTATCCAATGATCCAGTTTTTAATAATCAATAATTATTCCACGAGCGCGCGTTGGACATGAGATGATAGATAGCCAACGAGGCGCGTAGCGCAGAGTTGGCTATAATCATCACATATCCAACAAACGCGAGTGGAATAATTGTTTTATTAAAATTATTTTTAAAAAAATGCCCCCAAGATATTAGACAAATATTTTCGACTTCAATTTGTAAGAAGAAAGCGAATGTTACAACACACAGATATTAGATTATGGTATATTGGCTCATATACGCATAATGGTTAAGCCAATAAAAAGTCTTGAATTGTATTATCCAATGATCCAGTTTTTAATAAAGCGAGATGTAATGCAATCCTCGACCAATCAGAGCGCGCGCATCTCTATGATAACCAGAAAGATTATTCTAATGATAGAAAATAGGTACGGTTTTTTACTCTATGTCTATTACCACCGGAACAAAAGATTAATTGATCCCTTTTCTATTTCCTCGGCATGTCCTTCAATAAATCCTACCTAAGTCCAAACCATTCAGAGCACTAATTACGATAACTTTATTGAATTGATGTCTGATCGGTATGTTTATTACAATTATTACACTTTTAGGGAACGTTGCCTAGCGAATATGGTATGAATACAAATATAAACTTCTTTATGTTTTTTTTTTTATTTTCGAGCATATTATAAATCATGGAAAACGAGCCTGCGTTTTCCCATACAGAACAGTGGAGATAAATTCCACTCACTCCAGAACCAGAACTATGCCAGTGATTGGCTGGATGTAAAAGTCTTAAGACTGCATCAGTTTCGTCATCTATAGGTACTTACATGAAGTTGCATCTTGACAGAAAGTGTTTGCAGTGCTTAAATGAAGTGGGGAGCGAAGTTACGACGACGTAAACGCCTAACAAGGGCAAGAGCTGAGTCATTCGAAGTTGGGTTGATCTTGATACCCAGGGTAGTGGATAGGATTTTTTGAAGAGCTGAGGGAATAGGGGTTAGGCAAAGTCCCTTTTAGCATAGCTGCCTGACTGTTATGTTCACATCCACGCTGTGTTCTAGCCTAAGCGTCAATTTGTTGGATGCCGGCACTGAGTGAAGCATACCGTGCAGACTTTTATCAGTGATTTTCGCTTTCTCACTACATTTTAAAGTTGCTGACGTTATAGAGAGTCATTTAATAAAGCGGGGGATAGGAGCACACCAGGAGCCCCCTCCCATCTCTAGCCACACCCTGAATATCCAGCGCTAGCCTCAGAAGTGTGCTCTACAGCGTGATCTAGATAGAGGAAAATCCTTAATTAAACACTAAATATGGGTTGAAAATACGGAAATTTTCATCTACATGCAATTGTGAACGAATATATATTACTTTCCTTAGTTTTCTCTACTGCTAGGCTATAAAACCGTTCGTAAAATCGTGCTCCGTTGATTTAGTAGTTCTGTGACTGCTGTCATTTACAATCGCCGAGTTTGAGTTGTTCTCTTCGCCAGGTAAATGTCCTTTATCCAGTCTGGTAGTCTCCATGTCCATCTTAAACGAGGGTACCGAGTAAATCCGGGATGAAGATAAACTAGGGGAACTTTCCATCTCTATACCAGGGTTTTTGTAACTTCCCCGTGCATCCGCCGGAGACACGCGGGCTTTGTTCCCGCGGGAACTCTGAGGACGCCCGTTCTCCTGTGGTGATTGCGCTCGCTCAGCTTTTAATTCTATCCACGACTTTGAGAGAGAACTGCTGGATTTTTTACGACGAGACGATTGGACACCAGGGTGTAACTTTTTCTTTTTCATCCCACGACGTTCAGAAAGAACTGAAGAAGGCCTCGAGTCCTCTTCGATAATTTCTTCGCTCTCGTGCGTCGAGTTAATGAGTGTGAAATTTCTAGGGAGCGCGGAAAGACGGGGAAGTTCCTCACTAGTCTGGGGAAGTAAGGTTCCTGCTTTTTCTACCCCATTTTCTAAGTCTCCGCTACTCATGGTTTCCCTTGCGGTGGGACATTCACTTTTCCCTGTTTCACTTTCGCTTTCATTTTCATTTTCCTCCTCATTGCATGTTTCAGCGTGATGGAGGTTTGGCCTATCAAACCTTGTTGGCCCTATATAGACATCACCATGTGCAAATAAAGTGTTTCTAGAACGCCGGTGGTATCGTCGGTACTTTGTTGCCGAGCCTCTCCTGGATGGGGTCTCCGTCAAGACTTCTGGAACCTCGTGAATTCCGTTTGGACGCAGTGATGTTGTACTGGAGGGTGATTGCCCTTGTCTAGGATTAGCTCGTAGTTTGGCCTCACACATGATCAAGCGACGCTTTTTCTTTGGAAGGCTAAGCCTTGCTTGCGCGTGAGAGTAATAAGTGGAGAAGTTATTGCCAATAACCGAGACAGGCAGCGCCACAATCAGTACGCCGAATATTGCGCAGATTCCTCCAATGATTCGCCCAAGGATCGTGACCGGTACCATGTCGCCATAACCTACTGTTGTCATGGTAATGATGGCCCACCAAAAGGCCTGTGGGATATTCTGAAAGTCCTTCTGTTTTGGTTGATCAGACTCGATTTCAAACAACACGCTAGAGAATACGACAACAGGAATGAGGAGAATTATAAGCAGTAAGATCAACTCTCTGAAACTCGCTTTGAGTGATTGAACTATAATCTGTAAACCGCTTGTAAAGGCGAAAACTTTCAGAGCACGAAATGTACGAATAAGTCTCACAGCTCGGAGAAAATTTAGTTTACAAGAGTTAAAAATTATGTCTTCATAGAACGGTAGCAGCGATATAAGATCGACCCACGTCATAATTTCCTTAAAGAACGCCAACTTGTCTGGGGAAAATAACAACCTTACGCCAAATTCCAAAGTGAACCAGGCGCAAAATGCATAGTTAAAGCTTCTAATGTAGACATTGCTGTTATCCTGTACCACTGACGATACGCACATAGCTGCCCCGGAGGCCAGAATCATAAAGAGAGAAGTTAAGGCGAATACCTGAAAAGGAAATGAAAGCTTTTAAATAACTTTTTAAAGGCTGATTACTTCTAAGACTTTTTTTAAATATCAATATTTTAGAAACAAAGCTGAACCTGTGTCGTGTCCTTTACCAAACCTAATCTCAGCTCAGTGAGACCTAGGCCTAACCACAAGTTGCCGATGAATCCCAAAAAAGTTTCCGATAAAAGTGTCTAAAAGTTAACAAAAAGTTGCTATTTTTTTCAAAAAGTTGCCGTAAAGTTGCTGAATTTCCAAAAAGTTGCCGAAAAGTTGGCAAAATTTTTCTGCTTTTCGTACCTTTTTTGGGTGTTAAAGATTAAAAATTCGCACATTGCTTCTTATCAAAACTTTATTTGTCAAAGTCCAATGATAATATCAGACGTTCTTTCAATTTCACTTGATCCACAAATAGTCACTGTAATTGTCCTCCATCTTGAAAAACGTGCAACGTGATACCGCTGACCTCTTGATAAGGCATCACAAAAGTCAACCCATGGGGGGTCCTGATTATTGTATTTTAGAATAAATTGAATAAATGTCTTTCGAAAACTGACCAATGTGGCTCAAAACGTGAAGAAAGTGGCTTCAAAGAACCTCAAAAAGCCCAAAGTTGCCGAAAGTTCTAAAAGTTGCCAAAATTCTAAAAAGTTGCCAAAAATCTCGAAAGTTGCCGAAAAGTTACCGAGCAACTTGCGGCTAAGCCTAGTGAGACGCCCCCTGTCCTTTGCAATTGAGTGATCCATCCAGCTTATCCAGGTTTCTATAGCATTAACTTAGAACTCCCAGAAGTGATTTAAGTGTAACTTCTCTTTGTAATATCCATACAGCATCCAGCAAACGGGTAATGAGAATACTTGAACTTATCAGGTAGAAGTCGTTACCATGATGTAACACTATATTCTCGTACCTCACCTACAAAGAAATGACTAGCTTTCTAGACACTTAAGATGGAAGAATTTTTGTGACAGTATTTTTAAATGCAAGTGGATGTCCAACGCAATCCACGATTACATTGGTGTTCTTTAATTCGGTGGCTGATTGGAAACTAGCGGCACCCTCGAACGAAACTAGATCCCTCTGCGAAAGAGACTGATGCATCGCTGTTTTTATTTTTTTCGTCTGGCTCTTGAGATCACTTTTGCTTTATTTTTGTGATTATTTGCGCTTGCTATAGTCTAAATATGCCCTCTTTATCTCTGAAATCACCGAAATCACGTACAGCTTTTAATCAAACAAGACGCAGCTGCGAAATTATGTATTAAGATAGAACTAAAGATAAAATAAAAAGAGACGGAGACTTAAGGCTAAAAATATTTAATGTCGAATTCAAATGAATGCGGACTTCATGCCTAGAACTTTTACACAGGATGTCGCCTCTAAAAACCCTGTTTCATAATCTAGAATGAACGGCCGTTTATTCGGAGGCCTTTGCACTTCCATTTTAAAGAGGAAATGTCAGTTAACATGTAACATAAACATTATTTCCACATGAGACATTCGATTACACAGAGTGCCCGTTTGTTCTTTGGCATAAATCGAAGGCTTGTCAATACACATGGCTCCATTAATTTTCTTTTTTTTTCAATCTACACTGGTATAAAACTTCGTTTAAGTGATTCGTCGCTCTTGCTAAGTTGCAGTTTTACCAAAAGAACGTCTTTTTAGGGAGGGTGCGATAAAGTTATTAACAACAGAAAGAATTCGTTACAAATGAAATCAAACTGAGATCACGTTTCATGGTGGTGCTTCCATGTTTCACTTTATCTCACTCAGAACCCTCCTTAAAGTCTTTTCTGGCATTAAATATGTGCACCTTTCCCGGACATATGATGTTTCATCATGATTTTATTATTAATGTAAACTTCTGCTAGGCATCATATCACTTTGCCAAAGCGGCAGCAAGACGCATCCTATTCGCGCAAACTAAATGGGAAATGTCTTCCAACGTCGAACTCTTGCACCGAGAATTCTCTAGACAATAAATTGCCGATCAAGTTAGATATTAGAGTCTGACAATATGAACCCAAAGCAATCTTCGTTTGAAACGTTGTTACTTTGTTTGACACATATTCCAAAACCAGTTGATAAGTTAATTTCTGGTTTTGACTAAGAACAATTCTACAGACGCTACAATCATGAATACAAAAGCGGAAAAGACAAACTTTGCTGTGATTGAGCCGGTGGGAAATTTGTATCGCATCTTTCAGAACGTCGCCCCAGAAAACTCAGCGAAAGGATAAGCAAAAAAGAAAAAGTTAGATTAGAAATATTCCGTTGATGTGTTTGTCCGCGATATCAGAAAGGCGTCGCATCTGCATAAATTGTGATTGTGAGCGGAACTTCGGGGAGAAACATTCAATATCAGATTTTAGAGGATTTCCCTACAGCTGGGTTAAAATAAATCTGTTTTCATTTTAAATATGTCACCATTTCAAAAAGAGCGTCAAAGTAATATCCATGATAAAGAGCATTTTGATCCTGGGAATCAACAATTGCTGGAAACCCCCAGGCAATGATATTGCCTCTTCATTATTTTATTCTTCCATTCGGTTTTTGATAGGATCAAAAATAAAAGAAAAATGAGTACGGGTTGCTTCTAAATTTAAGTGATTCCTTAGAATTAGTACGGTGTTAACTTAAGCGGTCGATAAATATTCAAAACTGAGATGCTAATTTTACACCTAAAGTACCAGACGGTATTAAAAATGATAAATTTAAAAGCGAGCGAGGTGTTTTAAAAAGTGATTTAGCAGAAGGGCGCTGAAATAAAAATCATTGAAAACTTACTGACTTGTAACTGAAGTTTGAGTTGCTTTACCAGCACAATCTCGTGCGTTGCCATAGGTAAAAACAAAAATATTTTTGATAGCTGATAACAAACAAATGCACAAATTCCCGGTCGGAAATGGCCCAGCTGTCAAAAAACGAGAATATTCTTTCATTCTGTATGACAAAATAATTTTGTTTAAAGTCTAGAATTTCACTTCAGGCATAAATCCCCCCCCAAAAGTGCATAAATTCTAGACCATTTTAAAGTTTCGCAGCCAGATTACTTTTTCCCGACCAGTATTTAAGCTTCAATCAATAGGGATTCGAACTTAATCGTATGTTCCTGTTGCTTTGTAAACCCGGGGGCAAAGATCTAAAGTAGACATCAAAGCAAGCGCATTCAAAACCATATTCTCGCACAACATTGTACTGCTGCTATTGTAATCGTAACATCAGATGGGCATGTTTTCATTTGATCTAACTAGACTTTAAGCAGCGTCTAAGACTCCGAAGGATGAAAAAACAGCCATGAAAATAAACAATTTGGTTGTTTCCGTAGGAAAACTCGTCCAAATGCAAATAAAAAGAATAAGATTTGTGCGAAGTCCATTCGTCGATTTCATCATTTCTGAATGCTGTGTTTTCAAGCCGTTCTTTTAACTCCAACTCAACAGTTTCCTTTCGCTCAATAGAAGTTATTGAATACTTTATTTTACGCTAATATCCCTGATGTGGTCAATGATTCGCTGTTTCCATTCATCTATGCGAGCGCTAGCATTTAAGAAAGGATAAACCGTTGTTTATTCAGGAGGCAATACCTACCAGGTAAATAATTCTTCATGCACTGTTTAGCGAGCACTGCGATAATTTAATTCGAAAAGCTTTCATTTTATTCCCCGTTCGAGTTTCGTTAGCTAGATTTCAACAAGAAAAATTATAGTAAAAGATTGATTCTTAAAACGAATAAATTGTTGCAGCCTTGGAAAAGCAACAGATCAGGTCACATAAAAGACTTCATCTTTAAATCGTGATCGGCAAAGTTTAAACCGGATGTACGCATTAAAACAAAAAGTGGTAACATATTTCTCAAACATGTTTAATACCTTAGCTCTGGTAGATGAATGAGCGTCATCTACCACGGCCCAAACTTTAGGTCTGTACGTTGCCCACCATGACAAAGTAGTCGCCTGACCGTATGTTGAATCGGATTCCGGCGAGAATTCGTCGTCGTCGTCGTCGTTCTCATCCGAATCCTCAAACTCAGGTCCTACAAAATCCTTCAAATTTTTCTCAGCGTCTCGGTGTTGCGTGTAATACGGCCAACAACATGCTTCCATCTCTCTCTCCTCAATTCCCCAGAACGCCAGCTCCTCTTGAAAGAGCGGACCGCAGAAATCTCTCGGCGCGTGGAGATGGCCAGTACGGTAGTAGTTTAAAATGATGCCAAAGATTTTTGGATTTCGGTCGAAGAAAAATTCTTGTTTAGTATCTCTGTTGAGGTAACTGCCAGCTAACCATGAAAGTCTCGTGTCGGGAATGGTTTGAAGTGTGCTGGCGTACGTCTCATGGCGTTTCCCACCAACATTTATAATAATTTTTTCCGTGTCTGTATCCATAGTTTCATAGAAAGATTCAGTGACGCTGAGCTGGGAGCTGCAGTTGCGCGCTTAGCCGTGTTAAAAAGTAATCGTTATTACGGTGATATATACGCGGTGTTTTTCCCTTTGGATTTTTACTACAATTCTCTATTAGATATTCTTATACGTAGGCAATTCAGCAACCGGTAAAGGATATTGATTTTATTCCCCCAGATCTTGATGGGCAGCTGCCTGTTGTAGATAGCAGGTGATTTCACGGAGAGAGCTCCAACCGTAGACAATGTCAAAAACAACGGCGTTGCTAGAACACAGGGATGTGGTATGTGTTGTTAGACTGCCAATAAAACTCAACTCTCTCCCTGCGCGGTGAAACTTTTATGAATGCAATTCAAAACACTTGGCAATAGGCCCCGTCCTGTGTTATTGAACCATGCAGATGGCGTAATAATGAAGAGCCGAAGAAAACGAGATATTGACAATTCATTCTAATAGTGCGTCAGTGCCAAACAAGACCCTGTCATCGCTTCTGTCATCTACGTAAACACAAGATAACAAAATGCAAATTTTCTGCGTACTTTGCTATAAATTTTGAAGTATTAAAAATGAGGTTTCATCTTTATCCGTTGCGGTTTGGCTTAGGAGGACTTTCATTTTGTGGTTTGTAGTTAGAACCATACGCACTTAGATTGTAGCAAGAGACAAAAATCGACGGGAAATATAATATGAGGCATTAATAATTTTAAATTGTATTCTATGCTTTAGATATTTAGTGGCAAAATAGGTACATTTTATCCCATCAAAAACCGACAGACATTACAGCGATAAAGAACGTAACGACAAATTTTGGCTCTATTTTCTGCAGTGTTGTTTCTGTTTCGGTTTCGTAAAACAGAATTAGCAGCTTTTCCAAGGATCTATGCGGTTCCTGCTACAAAAACATTAATGACTATAAAAGTATAAACACGTGAGTTGTTTTTCTCGCCATGTATGTTGCCTTAAGACAACTAAAACCCATAGGAGTTCTGTATTTTCTTTTATTTAGTCTACTGAAGAGAGAAAAACCAAGCGCGCACCGATTTTCCAATAATCTAGTCCATGTTATTCCAATTAATAAAGTATATTTGGTACAAATTAGAAAACCGCAAAAGACGGCACTTTTGCCAATCCACTGTGGATTCATAAATTACCTGCGGAAGCATAGGTAATGCCTATCTTGATTAATTGGATCATTTAAAAGCAAATAGGGGTGTTTTTTTTCCTTTAAGGCACTACAACTAAAGAAAAAATCCCATTCGCTCATAAACATGTCACGAACCTTCTTTTGCAGCATGGCCTATGAAAGATGACCTTCTCGTAATTTCCGCTTGTTATCATTATTTTGCTTTTTATCTCGCTCACGTCTTAAAAATTTTCCTTCTAGAATTTATTGCCACTAATAAAACTTAAATTTATCGCAAAACATTCGATAAAATTCGACTTCCGATAAAGGATTAAACTGCTACTACGTGCTTAGCTATTCGCTTTAACTTAACATCGTCACTGCTTCATCTTCACGTTGAATTTTCATTTAAACCTATGGTATTGTCGACGAAAAATATAAACAAAGTATCTATTAGAAAATTATTTCACAATACTATGCATTTGAATTTTTGCATTTTAGGATCTTAATTAAGATGCACAGAGACCTCTAGAAATTTATTTGCTATTTGTTTCTGAGGTGGGCAGCGTTCTGAAAGGTTTTTTGAAGATAATCTTACCAACAAAGTTAATGGCGATTGCCTATGAAAATTTCATAAAACAGACACGAGATCGGTTTGCAAAGATAGCACAAACAGAAACAAGACCTAGATCGCAAACTGAATGTAAATAAGTTTTTCAATATCTATTTTTAAAGGTCTATTTTTTCTTCATCTCGTTGATTCTTTACTTCAATATCAATATTCCTGATGGCGCGATTGGCATTTTAAACATCAAAACGAGACAAAAGTCAGCACTAAGTACTATTCTACGTTGACGTAGTGCAGGGGCTAAATAATTTTTTTCTTAAACGGCTGCGGATGGTGTTCAACAACCTCGTTCCCAGGGCCTTTTCCCTTGGTTTGGGGTGAGGATGGGAAAAGGCCCTGGGAACGAGGTTGGCTGTTCAAGGCGCTTTGCCGTGAAGCGAAACCTGAACAAGAGAACTTGTCCGTAAAGTACGTAGGCAGTGGTTAGAAGTGAAACTTTGGCTTATAAAGACACCAAGAAGAATAACCTCTGCCAACGGAAAGGACGTTAAAAAAAAAAAAATCAATTTGAAGAGGGGAGTAGTGGAGCGAGTGAACTGAAAAACAGCGCGCCAGCTGGCAGCCCTGAGTGGTCTCTAGATTTCCTCAGCCATCCCAAACTATTTATCGAGGACTATTTATCGAGGACTAGGTCTCTCGAAATGTCCATTTAAAATCTATACTTCGTGATTGATAGCTTTTAGAACGTTTTTCAGAATACATAAAGAGGCATTCCGTTTCCTCTATTGACCTTGGCAATGTGTTAAATAAGGGGACGCGAATCTTTTTTTCCTTCCCGGAACTCTCTTCAGCCTCTTTGACGAGTTGAGACTTCTCTATAGCTAATTACTTTCTCAAAATATCGCATTTCTTACCGATCTCAAGTTTATTATTTATTTTTCACCCTGTGTATCTGTTTGCATCTGCGGTTCACTGAAGGTTTCGCTGCAAGGCTGGAGTAACGACTTCTTAAGATCGGCAGTGTTGTGAAGTTGCACTTTATGCTAGCCTCGTGTTCCCCTCGAAGGAGTTGTCAATGCAAGTTTACGCTGCAAATACAGAGTGGAAATGTAAATTTACCTCTAAGAAAGTTCATCAGTTTTGGGCCCATAATTTAACCATTTCACAAAATAGCTTGACTCATTGCCATCAAAGTTAAAAGAACTCGAGAGCCGTAACTTATCATTTTGTTTCGCGATGGCAAATTTACCAACTCTAGTAGGAAATGTAAATCAGGTACTGCTGAACCAAATTGGGAGAGACCGGGAGTTAACGACTCACCGTGGAAAAGTGCAGAAGAACACCACAGTGATAATGAAAGTAAAGACCGAGGGATACCAAATAAATGCTAATCTGTTTCACGATGCAAAATGGATAACGACTGCAAATGATGGAAAGCAAAGTGTGCACTGTGGATTGAATCGTTTTTCGTCTGACGCGTTCTTAATTTAGTGAGAATAGATAGATTTTTGAGGCCGGTTAGCAAAACAGGTTGTGGTTATTCATCATGGTAAATAACACTTTAAAAGATAAATTTACTCGTTTGTCTCACGATGAGGTCACTTTTGACACCGGTCGATTTTCTGAGGCCTGGAGAGAGGCGCTTGTGTTACCATCCGTCAAGAAGCCTGGGTTGGACTTTGCGTTCAAAAATTTTCGTCCGGTCAGTAACCTCTCTTATATTTCTAAATTGTCGGAGAGGGCTGCGGCTGCGCAGTTTATGGAGCATCTGACTGCTAACAACTTACATTCTCTGCTCCAGTCGGCGTATAAACAGCAACACAGCACGGAGACGGCCTTACTTAAAGTTAAAAATGATATCTTGATGTCTATAGATGACCAACATGTCACCTTGCTTGTATTATTAGATTTGAGTGCAGCTTTTTACACGACACATCATGATAAGCTGATTGGTCGTCTTGAGTCTGATTTGGGAATTTCTGACAATGCGCTTACCTGATTTAAATCGTATCTATCTGACCGGACCCAGCGTGTTTCTGTAAATGGTAGTCTCTCAGTTCAGTTTCCTTTAAAACAAGGTGTTCCTCAAAGATCATGCTTGAGCCCTGTGCTTTTCACTATCTACACGCGCAAACTGTTTCAGATTGTTGAACGCCATCCTCCACAAGTTCACTGCTACGCGGACGACACACAGTTGTATGTATCATTCAGCCCTTATTGATCCGTGGATGCTGATTTTGCCATCAAGTCTATGACTGACTGTATCAAAGACATTAGGAGTTGGATGATTTCAGATAATCTTATGTTAAACGATAACAAAACAGAATTTTTAATTATAGGTACCAGGCAGCAGCTGGCCAAGGTTCACATCAATTGCATTAGGGTTGGGTCGATTGATGTTTGTCCGGTAACACTAGCTAGAAACCCAGGCACATGGTTTTATGAGCGGCTTACTATGTCAACTCATGTTAGCAAGTTATATGGTGCTGCCTTTTATCATTTGCACAATATCAAACGCATTTGCAAGTATTTGTCTCGAGAATCAACAGAAATGCTTGTCCATGCATTTATTACATCTCGTGTTGATTATTGTAACAGTCTTTTGTATGGGCTGCCCAACTACCAGCTTAACAAATTGCAGAGAGTTTTGAATGCCTCAGCAAGGCTAGTTTGTAATGCATCTAGGTTTTGTCATGTCTCACCCCTTCTTCGCGGTCTGCACTGGCTCCCTGTTAAAGCCCGGATAGAATTTAAGATTCTGCTTATTACGTACAAAGCAATTCACGGCCTTGCTCCTAAATATCTATGTGATTTACTAAGATTTAAATCGTCCTTATATAACCTTAGATCTTCAGATAGTATTTTACTTTCTATGCCAGCTACTCGATCCAAGACGTTAGGTGATCGAGCTTTTAAGGTAGCAGCGCCAAGGCTCTGGAAGTCTCTTCCAAAAGAACTTCGTGCGATTACTTATGTGAACAGTTTTACGGCGCATATTAAGACTTATCTTTTTAAAACTTTTTATCGGTGAGCAATTTTACATTCAGTTCTATTCTCAGTTTGACATATTATATTGTTTAAGTTAATTTTTAATTTAATCAAAAGTGTAATGCGCTCTTGATCATTGTATGTAAATAGCGCACTATAAATTGATAAATTATTATAAATATTATTATTATTATTATTATTATTATTGTGATGCGGATCGCAACGTTCCGACGGCATAGTGCTAGTCATCTTGAGGCGATGAGGTGGACAGTGTACGTGTCACCTATATGCTGTTGTGCTTAGCTGTGATTGGATGGAATTCCACGGCTGTTATTGGTGCGGACTTGCATTATGTATGCAGTCGAAACGTTGCGATCCACATCTCAAGTGACCACATAGTGAGACAAACGATAACATTCCTCTTTAAAATGGTTAACAGACTTTCACTACTATTATGTTATTTTTTAGGAGCAAAACTTAGCTGCTTAAGGCTGACAAAGCCAAAGAGAATGTTGAAAAAGGTTCAAGTTCTAGCTTTCGGAGCGTCACCTTTACCTTGGTTTTCTTTTTTCTTTTTTTCTTTTTCTCGGATTTCTTAATTGCCGGAATCCTCTGCTCAAGAATCTCTCCATTACACCTTCTCTGTTGATAAAAATGATAGTTTTTTGGTTTTTGTTTTTTTTGTTTTCACTATTGGTCTTTGTGAGGGTGAGAATTCCGTTCATAACTTTTACGTAATTTCCCAGCTGGTGGTGTCAGGTGTAATAAGTGTGCTTTGAATCGCCGAAGGTTTGCATGGGTGGCGTAAGTCGAATGCCTCACGCAATCAATCACACTCCTTGATTCATTTCTGCATAAATTGTCCAGTCCCACCCATATAAAACTTTAAGACATCCACAAATAATCCTGTAAACCACATAATCTTAACTATAAGAAGTGTCAACATGGCTAATTCTCTTTCAAAAGAATTGACTATGTGACAATTTTTAAACCAACTGCCAAAAGGCTAAGTGCCCAATAAAACGAACAAAAGAGAACCAAATATTCTTACCTCATTTATAAGTAATTTAGCCCGGACTGTATTTATTCGTGACTTTAAATACAAGCAATCTAATGTCCCCTATTGTCCTCAAGCGACTGAAAACCAAAGGGTGAGTACCAGTATCTCCTTTATTGCTTCTATCGTAATTCGTAAAGTTTTACATTTCGACATCCAGGTATTCGACATGTCGTATTTTCAAAATATAATGATGTAGAAGTTCATTAACTACAAAAGCTGCGGAAAATACTCCTTGAGTATCTAAGTCTGTCAGTAAAGACTACTTTGTCTTCTCTTTTAGCAACCAAAAAAAGCTCAAGGTACAAAGTACTTCATGGTCAGCCAATCGATTGTAATTATAGAAAAAAAACCCTTTAGTAAACGCAAAAGAAGATCTAGATACACTACCAAGGACGTAACCTGTTCGGATTTCAAGTGAAAACAAAGAATAGAGCTCGAGGAAACTGCAGTAAATAACTAATAAATATGTCATATAATTCTATTTTTGTAAACCGCTTGGCCAACAAAATGCCTCACAACTCGGGTATAAATGTTTAACTGTACTTCATATGTCAAAGTACTAAACCATTAATCCCGAGGAGTGACTAGGATCTTTTATCTCTCTTACAATTTTGCGTACCGCTGGATCAAACACTAACATCGTGACAACAAAGGAAATGATCGCTCTATAAAGAGGCTCTTATTTTTCAAACAATCTCTCTTCTAGACCCCATAAGAACTGTGGAGAGGTTAGTCTGACGTTATATTATGGCTTACGGCGTTCTTCTGTTTTTGTTTTGTTTAGCTTTATTGCTTGGCTTTGTTTTTTTTTTCCTTTTCATCCCTAATCCATAGAAAGGATTCAATACCTTTAGTCTTCCAATGGCTGTGACTCCAGTAATTTTCCTAATCAGCCTGTTGACATGCGCTATGGCTGCTGAATACGAACTCAGTACTGGCGGTAAGAAAACTTGCAGTTTACCAAACCCTTTCCTTGTAAAAAAAAACTGAACACAAATTTCTTTTCGACAGTGGAAACGAATTTTATTTGCGAGAGAGCACAAATTATTTAGATAACAAAGGCTCCACGTCCACTCTCGAAATCTCTTTACACATACAAGTATAACCTGCTTGTTAAATGGTAACCGCTTTGTTTTTCCTGTCGATGTGGAGTTGTCGCGGAGTGCCAAGTAACCACTAGGCCTTTTTAGATTATGCTAGTAAAAGTAGCATACTATGCTAATAGCTTTGCTTTTTTTGGCGTCGTTCATGTTAACCCGGGCTCAGACCGTTTCAAACGCCGCTCAGTGATTCATAGTGATCTAAAAATGCTACTACTTGCACCAAAACTTAAAACATCGAATAACGTCACCAAGTGCTTAAGAGTAGAGATGAACAATGATAAAAATGTAGCATCAAAAATCATCCGATAATTATCAAAATATGCGAATTATGCTAGCATTGCTACTTGGCAAAAGTTATGCCAGTTTGCTCAAATTATGCCAAAAATTATGCCAAAAATTATGCCAAAAATGATGCTAGCACAATCTATAAAGGCCTAGTAACCACTCCTCTAGTCATCACCCGCCAAGATCACGTGCGGTGACAACGTTATATGTACTTCCGTGATGGTGCAGTTTGTAGAGTTGATATCAATTCACGTGGCTCACAGGCATAGTCATGAACTTTTTCAAGGGAAAAAAAACTGTGCTTGCTCAATAACATGAAATCTAAGTGATTCAAAATACAAATTTTCATATAATTTCGAAGTTAAAGAGTCCCGAAATAAACACGACTCGAGAGTGGCATGTCAATGAAATGAACATAGAAGGGTACAGCTCCTGGGACCCGCCTTGCTTTAAGTGGAACTGTATTCCAAAAACTAACAGTTTTTGCATCAACGATTAGAAATAATGCATGAAATTAAGACAATGCTAGTGTTTTGAAAGCCCAAATGTGAACCTATTCTTTGAAAGTTGTCTTTAAATTTAATTAAAGTTCGGCCGTTAGCTTCCTAGCCGCTTACATTGGACGCTACTAAGTCCCGCCCATCCTTTTCTCCACTTCTATGTGCACCGCCATTTTGAGTATTGCTTAGCTTTCGGGCCGCTTACCTTGGACGTAACTAAGTCCCACCCATCCTTTTCTCCACTTCTATGTGCACCGCCATTTTGAGTATTGCTTAGCTTTCTAGCCACTTACCTTGGACGTAACAAGTCCCACTCATCCTTTTCTCCACTTCTATGTGCACCGACATTTTGAGTATTGCTTAGCTTTCTAGCCGCTTACCTTGGACGTAACAAGTCCCACCCATCCTTTTCTCCACTTTTATGTGCACCGCCATTTCGAGTATTGCTTAGCTTTCTAGCCGCTTACCTTAGACGTAAGTCCCGCCCATCCTTTTCTCCACTTCTATTGCTATCAATGCAAACATTAGGAAACCAACCAAAAAAGGTATTTTTTGACATAAATTATGATAAATAGTCAAGTAGCTGAGCGTGTGTTAACTTGCTGTTCAAAATGGGAGCGTCCATTTCTTCATTAACGAATGTTTAGTAAAGTTAAAAACAAATTTTCTGAAAAAGCGCTTAGAGGAGCATGTTTATGAGCACAATTCAGTGTCGGAGATGAAAATTGTCAGGTTTCTGGGATCTATTTCAACTTTCAAAAGTTGGAAGTGTCGGTTACAATTAAATGCAACAGATGGTTGTATCGCGCAATTTGTTAACGAAATGTCCTTTTTGTCTCAGTCTTAGGGATGCAACATACAGCGAATGTCAACGCAAATGCAAGCAGCTTGGAGGCACGTTCAGCTTCCTCTTCTCGTCGCTTTGATTGCAGGCAAGCATCGTTCAGCAGAACTTCCTTGTATGACTATCTTTATAGGCATGACTGTATTCCAAGTGGATGGGGTGAATTTTTCAGTAGCCGCACTATTAAAGGAGAAGTACGCGAAATTTCAGGTCATCTTGAACGCGATGCCAGGCGGTATACCATAGAGCCCTCACTCTCCGATGTATTTAACGCCTTCAAGGTCGGCAGTGTTCGACACGTAAAAGTTGTCATTTTAGGACAGGTTCCAACACCCCAAGCAAACCAGGCAACAGGCTATGCCTTTAGCCTGAGGTCAGATCAGGAACCCGCTGAGGTTCCTGCTGTCTTCAACATGCTCGTGGAGTTGGGGTGGGAGGAATACCGAGTTGGTCTGTCGAACGGGGACTTAAGATCCTGGGTTGACGAAGAGGTCTTCCTTCTCAATTCAGCACTAACTGTTCGACAAGGATCAAATAATGCAGGGTCTCATCAAAGTTTATGGAGGGACTTTATGGCCTATGTGGTGCAGGAAATCAACACTAGGGCCGGTCCAACGGCATGGCTTCTTAGGGGAAGCGAAGCTAGGGGTGCACGTAACTTGATCACGAACAGGCATCATTACGTCAAGACTGAAGGTCACCCAGCCCAGAGGGCACCTGGATCGGATCCATTCTTTGGAAGAAATTACTTCCGCTGTGCAAATCAGCACTTGCGCGAGTATCGACGTACTGAGGTTGATTGGCGGTTATCTGAGAATCGGAACTCGGAGGCACCGAGAAGGGCACACTGTTGAGAAGTTGCTGCCATTTTCCTTTTTCTAAACGTATTAAAATAGTTTTATCTATGTTATATTAGTAATGATAAGGAAATCTTTGTAAGGCACTGGTTTTCTCTTATCACTGCTTAAGAAGACCTCTCTTTCATTTTAAACAATTTCTGCGTAGTGAATAATAATGATATAACAGGTAAACGGTCATTTGCTGACTTCAACCTTCTTGACCTATTCTTTGACAAGGCTAGATAGATTGGGTTTTTTAAAAATAGGTTCACTCTTACTTTCTTTTTCAACTTGTACATCTATCCGCATCTGCGGTTTAAGGTTTCACTGTAAGGGGAGTAACGACTCCGAAGATTGGTGGCACTGTGAGGTCGCACTTTATGGAAGTTACATGAATTTGTTAGTGCAAGTTTAGGCTGCAAATACGGAGTGGAAATGTACTTGAATGGCAAAAAGGAGAGTGCTATACAGTGTTTGCCTTTTACTAAGTTCATCAGTTTTGAGCCTATCCTTTACCTTGTAACAAACAGCTGGACTCATTGCCATCAAAGTAAAAGGGAACTGGGGAGCCGCATATGATCATATATCACTTAGCGATGGTAAAGTCACCAATTTCCGCTGGAAATGTACCTCAGATACTGCTGAACCAAATTGGGAGAGAGGTTTCAGCGACTCACTGTGGTAACAATAAGATAATTTATAAAAGCTAGTTCAATAATCTCACTTCCAAATTCGCCAAACCAGATATAAATTAAGAAGTAGGGGTATTAATCTAGTACAGCCTGGTTACAATAATAAATTTTTTTGTAACTATTTCACTTATAAAGTTAGTCATCTCTGGAATAAATTAATTACCTGCTGATATAAAAACATCAAATAAGATTAGCGAGTTCGTTCGTAAGCTCAAGACTTTTGATTTCAGCAAAATAGGACCCAGCTGTCAGTGCAACTCTTGTTTATAGTTATTATCGTCTTTTTGTATATGTATTTCTCATATTTCTCTCCTTACCATCACATTCAATTTACATATTTGTTAACACTTTACTTTACCTTTTTATCGCCATATACTTATACTATTATTTGTACATAATTCTTATAGTCTTACGTTTTATACATGAGCCTCAGGCTGATGAAAATATTTTGCATAACAAAGACATCTTTTTCCCATGGGTAAAATAATCTATTGTTCCTGCTATCCAACATGGCTGCTGTGCAAAACCTCTCTTGGGTAACCATGCCTCACATAAAGACAATAAACTTGATTGATTGATTTATTGATTGACTGTTCCTCTATCGGTGTGTCCTCTAGGCTCCAATAATGATTAAAACCGGCTTCTCTTGATTTTAATTTTGCTTGATAATCATAAATAATTTTAATCGATAACGATTCCATCTTTGTGAGGCCTTTGTTACACACATCAAGGCACTACACATTGAAGGCCATTAGCGTCCAAAATCAGAAATCAACCACTTTTGCATTGTCCAAAATCGGAAGTCGGCCATTAGTGTCCAAACTCCAAAATCGGCCACTAGTATCCAAAATCGGAAATTTGCCACTATTGTCCAAAATACAAATTCGGCCATTAATGTTCAAAATCCAATATCGGCCCGCGGTGTCCAAAATTAGAGAATGGCCATCATTAATGTCCAAGCTCCAAATCGACCTCTAGTGTCCAAAATCGGAAATCGTTCGTAAAACCGAAAACCACACCGGATACCAAATCCGAAAACCCGTTAGCATTTTTGACAAAAACCCAAAAAGAAATGATAAGAAAAAGGAAAATCTGCCAAATGTGATGAACAACAAAACCGAAAGACCGATATTTTTTGGCTTAAAAACCCAAAAATTGATCTAGTAAATAGCTAAAACTTAAAAATCGGAAATACCAATGCCCTTCTCATAAAGAGAGTGATACCAATTAAATGCAAATCTGCCTCACGGTGCAAAATGGATAATAACTACAAATGATAGACAGCAAAGTGTACATTGTGGATTGAATCGTTTTTCGAATGACGCGTTCTTAACTTAGGGAGAAGAGGTAGATGTTTGAGGCTGGTTAGCAAAACAGGTTGTGGTTATTCATCGTGGTAAAAAACACTTTAAAAGAGAAATTTACTCGTTTGTCTCACGATGCGGTCACTTGTGATGCGGATCGCAGCGTTCCGACGGCATAGTGCTAATCATCTTTAGGCGATGAAGTGGACAGTGCACGTGTCACCTATATGCTGTTGTGCTTAGCTGTGATTGGATGGAATTCCACGGCTGTTATTGGGGCAGACTAGCTTTACGTATGCAGTCGAAACGTTGCGATCCACATCTCAAGTGACCACATAGTAAGACAAACGATTACATTTCTCTTTAAGATGGTTAGCAGATCTTCACTACTATTATGTTATTTTTTAGGAGCAAAACTTAGCTGCTTAGGGTTGACAAAACCAAAGAGGTTGTTGAAAAAGGCTCAAGTTCTAGCTTTTGGAGCGTCACCTTTATCTTGGTTTTCTTTTTCTTTTTTTCGGATAGCTCTCCGTCGCCTGTTATTGTATTTCTTAATCACCGGGATCCTCTGCTTAGGAATCTCTCCATTACACATTTTCTGTTTATTAGAAAAATAGTTGTTTTTGTTTTTTTTTTTTCTTTTTTTTTTTTTTTTTTTTCACAATTGGCTTTGTAAGGGTGAGAATCACGTTGATAACTTTTACGTAATTTCCCAGCTGGTGGTGTCAGGTGTAATAAGTGTGCTTTGAATCGCCGAAGGTTTGCATGGGTGGCGTAAGTCGAATGCCTCATGCAATCAATCACATTCCTTGATTCTTTTCTGCATAAATTGTCCAGTCCCACCCATATAAAACTTTACGGCATCCACAAATAATCCTGTAAACCACATAATCTTAATTATAAGAAGTGTCAACATGGCTAATTCTCTTTCAAAAGAACTGACCATGTGACAATTCTTAAATCAACTGCCAAAAGGCTAAGTGCCCAATAAAACGAACAAAAGAGAACCAAATATTCTTACCTCATTTATAAGTAATTTAGCCACGACTGTATTTATTCCTGACTTAAGATACAAGCAATTCAGTTCATGTCCCCTTTTGTCCTCAAGCGACTGAAAACCAAAGGGTGAGTATTAATATCTACTTTATTGGTTCTATCGTCATTCGTAAAGCTTTACATTTCGACATCCAGATATTCGACATGTCTTATTTTCAAAATATAATGATTTAGAAGTTCATTACCTACAAAATCTTCGGAAAATACTCCCCGAGTATCTAACTCAGTCAGTAATGACTAATTTGTCTTCTCTTTTTTAGCAACCAAAAAAAGCTCAAGGTGCAAAGTACTTCATTGTCAGCCAATCGATTGTAATTATAGAAAAAAAACCCTTTAGTAAACGCAAAAGAAGATCTAGATACACTACCAAGGACGTAACCTGTTCGGATTTCAAGTGAAAACAAAGAATAGAGCTCGAGGAAACTGCAGTAAATAACTAATAAATATGTCATATAATTCTATTTTTGTAAACCGCTTGGCCAACAAAATGCCTCACAACTCGGGTATAAATGTTTAACTGTACTTCACATGTCAAAGTACTAAACTCATTAATCCCAAGGAGTGACTAGGATCTTTTATCTCCTCACAATTTTGCGTACCGCTGGATCAAACACTAACATCGTGACAACAAAGGAAATGATCGCTCGATAAATAAGCTCTTATTTTTCAAACAATCTCTCTTCTAGACCCCATAAGAACTGTGGAGAGGTTAGTCTGACGTTATATTATGGCTTATGGCGTTCTTCTGTTTTTGTTTTGTTTTGTTTTATTGCTTGGCTTTGTTTTTGTTTTCTTTTTTATCCCTAATCCATAGAAAGGATTCAATACCTTTAGTCTTCCAATGGCTGTGACTCCAGTAATTTTCCTAATCAGCCTGTTGACATGCGCTATGGCTGCTGAATACGAACTGAGTACTGACGGTAAGAAAACTTGCAGTTTACTAAACCCTTTCCTTGTAAAAAAAAAACTGAACACAAATTTCTTTTCGACAGTGGAAACGAATTTTATTTGCGAGAGAGCACAAATTATTTAGATAACAAAGGCTCCACGTCCACTCTCGAAATCTCTTTACACATACAAGTATAACCTGCCTGTTAAATGGTAACCGCTTTGTTTTTCCTGTCGATGTGGAGTTGTCGCGGAGTGCCAAGTAACCACTAGGCCTTTATAGATTATGCTAGTAAAAGTAGCATATTATGCTAGTAGCTTTGCTTTTCTTGGCGTCGTTCATGTTAACCCGGGCTCAGACCGTTTCAAACGCCGCTCAGTGATTCACAGTGAACTAAAAATGCTACTACTTGCACCAAAACTTAAAACATCGAATAACGTCACCAAGTGCTTAGGAGTAGAGATGAACAATGATAAAAATGTAGCATCAAAAATCATCCGATAATTATCAAAATTTGCGAATTATAATAGCATTGCTACTTGGCAAAAGTTATGCCAGTTTGCTCAAATTATGCCAAAAATTATGCCAAAAATTATGCCAAAAATGATGCTAGCACAATCTATAAAGGCCTAGTAACCCCTCCTCTAGTCATCACCCGCCAAGATCACGTGCGGTGACAACGTTATATGTACTTCCGTGATGTTGCAGTTTGTAGAGTTGATATCAATTCACGTGGCTCACAGGAATAGTCATGAACTTTTTCAAGGGAAAAAAAAACTGTGCTTGCTCAATAACATGAAATCTAAGTGATTCAAAATACAAATTTTCATATAATTTCGAAGTTAAAGAGTCCCGAAATAAACACGACTCGAGAGTGGCATGTCAATGAAATGAACATAGAAGGGTACAGCTCCTGGGACCCGCCTTGCTTTAAGTGGAACTGTATTCCAAAAACTAACAGTTTTTGCATCAACGATTAGAAATAATGCATGAAATTAAGACAATGCTAGTGTTTTGAAAGCCCAAATGTAAACCTATTCTTTGAAAGTTGTATTTATATTTAATTAAAGTTCGGCCGTTAGCTTCCTAGCCGCTTACATTGGACGCAACTAAGTCCCGCCCATCCTTTTCTCCACTTCTATGTGCACCGCCATTTTGAGTATTGCTTAGCTTTCGGGCCGCTTACCTTGGACGTAACTAAGTCCCACCCATCCTTTTCTCCACTTCTATGTGCACCGTCATTTTGAGTATTGCTTAGCTTTCTAGCCACTCACCTTGGACGTAACAAGTCCCACTCATCCTTTTCTCCACTTCTATGTGCACCGACATTTTGAGTATTGCTTAGCTTTCTAGCCGCTTACCTTGGACGTAACAAGTCCCACCCATCCTTTTCTCCACTTCTATGTGCACCGCCATTTCGAGTATTGCTTGGCTTTCTAGCCGCTTACCTTAGACGTAAGTCCCGCCCATCCTTTTCTCCACTTCTATTGCTATAAATGGAAACATTAGGAAACCAACCAAAAAAGGTATTTTTTGACATAAATTATGATAAATAGTCAAGTAGCTGAGCGTGTGTTAACTTGCTGTTCAAAATGGGAGCGTCCATTTCTTCATTAACGAATGTTTAGTAAAGTTAAAAACAAATTTTCTGAAAAAGCGCTTAGAGGAGCATGTTTATGAGCACAATTCAGTGGCGGAGATGAAAATTGTCAGGTTTCTGGGATCTATTTCAACTTTCAAAAGTTGCAAGTGTCGGTTACAATTAAATGCAGCAGATGGTTGTATCGCGCAATTTGTTAACGAAATGTCCTTTTTGTCTCAGTCTTAGGGATGCAACATACAGCGAATGTCAACGCAAATACAAGCAGCTTGGAGGCACGTTCAGCTTCCTCTTCTCGTCGCTTTGATTGCAGGCAAGCATCGTTCAGCAGAACTTCCTTGTATGACTATCTTTATAGGCATGACTGTATTCCAAGTGGATGGGGTGAATTTTTCAGTAGTCGCACTATTAAAGGAGAAGTACGCGAAATTTCAGGTCATCTTGAACGCGATGCCAGGCGGTATACCATAGAGCCCTCACTCTCCGATGTATTTAACGCCTTCAAGGTCGGCAGTGTTCGACACGTAAAAGTTGTCATTTTAGGACAGGATCCAACACCTCAGGCAAACCAGGCAACAGGCTATGCCTTTAGCCTGTGGTCAGATCAGGAACCCGCTGAGGTTCCTGCTGTCTTCAACATGCTCGTGGAGTTGGGGTGGGAGGGATACCGAGTTGGTCTGTCAAACGGGGACTTAAGACCATGGGTTCGCCAAGGAGTCTTTCTTCTCAATTCAGCACTAACTGTCCGACAAGGATCAAATAATGCAGGGTCTCATCAAAGTTTATGGAGGGACTTTATGCAATATCTGCTGCAGGAAATCAACAATAACGCCGGTCCAACGGCATGGCTTCTTTGGGGAAGCGAAGCTAGGGGTGCACGTAACTTGATCACGAACAGAGATCATTACGTCAAGACTGGAGGACACCCAGCCCAGAGGGCACCTGGATCGGATCCATTCTTTGGAAGAAATTATTTCCGCTGTGCAAATGAGCACTTGAGTGAGTATGGACGGACTGAGGTTGATTGGCGGTTATCTGAGAATCGGAACTCGCAGGCGCCGAGAAGGGCACACTGTTGAGAAGTTGCTGTCATTCTTATTTTTTCTAAAATTATTAAAATGATTTTCTATATATTAGATTAGTAATGATAAAGAAATCTTTGTAATGGACTTGTTTTCTTATATCACCGCTTAAGAAGACCTCTTTTTTATTTCAAATAATTTCTGCGTAGTGAATAACCGTAAACGCTCATTTGCTGACTTCAACCTTCAGGACCTATTCTTTGACGAGGCTAGATAGATTGGGTTTTTTAGAAATAGGTTTCACTCTTTTTTTCTTTTTCAACTTGTACATCTATCCGCATCTGCGGTTTAAGGCTGGTTTCACTGGAAGGGGAGTAACGACTTCTGAAGATTGGTGGAACTGTAAGGTTACACTTTATGGAAATTACATGAATTTGTCAGTGCAAGTTTAGGCTGCAAATACATAGTGTAAATGTACTTAGATGGCAAAAAGGAGAGCACTATGATGATTGCCTATCACCAAGTTCATCAGTTTTGATCCTATCCTTTTACCTTTTAACAAACAGCTCGACTCAGTCAGTACTCATTGCCATCAAAGTAAAAGGGAACTGGAGGGCCGTATATCATCACTTATAACCCACCCATTAATTTTGGCGCGATTTTATTGGTTTACGTCACGTACTGCAAAATCACAGGACAGTTTTCACGCAATAACTCCGTCCGCGTCGATATTTGTCCCACGATTTTTCCGTGAAAAAGAAACTATGATAGTCAACACAAGAGTTTCAACTTTTCCGTTGTCCTATTTACATGGACGGAAACCAAACTATTTTTTTGAGTCTAGCGATAGTGACATTAAGGAGCTGGTCGCATTAACTGTTCCGGAAAGTACAAAAAACAAAAAAACAAAAAAACAAAAATGCTGTCAATGTCCTTGAAGGTGAACCAAAAGCGCCAAGTTTTCGAATTTTTCATCTAAGAGGCGTTATGAGAGTTAATTTCAAATGACAGCTTGTCAAGTTTTGGTCCAAACACACTGAAAATAAAGTTATTTAAACCAATCAAATGTACTTGCTTGCTTGCGTCATTCACACGCATTCGCCATCAGATCCCCACTGGCTTTTTTACTGTGTTTACGCGCAGTTTAATTGTAATGTGAAAGTTATTACGAGGGTTATAAGATAAATAAACCCCGTTCTGGCTTGCTGGTATGTCTGCCGATAATGTCCTTGGCTGAGAGATTATCCTTAAAATTTCATATTTGCCCTCGAAGCTTCGCTTCTTGGCCAAATATTAATTTTTCGGACAATCTCTCAGCCGCGGACATTATCAGCCGAAATACAAGCCGACCGAAGGGGTTTATTTTACTAAATATCGTTTAGCGATGTTAAAGTCACCAACTTAAGCTGGAAATGTACATCAAGCACTGCTAAACCAAATTGGGAGACCAGGTTTCAACGACTCACTGTGGTAATATCAATGATAACTTATAAAGGCTAATCTCACTGTTCCTCTATTGCTCTATCCTCTAGGCTCCAATAATGATTAAACCAGGCTTCCGTTGATTTTAATTTTGCCTGTTAATTATAATCAATTTTAATTGATCGCGATTCCATCTTTTGTGAGACCTTACACAAAACAAGGCACTCCGCGTTGTAGGCCTTTAGCGTCCAAAATCAGAAATCAGCTACTTTTGTCCAAAATCGGAAATCTGCCAACAGTGTCCAAAATTCAAATTCGGCCACTAGTATCCAGACTCGACCACTAGTGTCCAAAATCCAATATCGACCGCTGGTGTCCAAGTTAGAGAATGGTCATTAATGTCCAAACTCCAAATCGCCCTATAGTTTTCAAAAATCGGAAATCGTTCATAAAAACCGAAAATCACATCGGATACCAAATTCGAAAACCCATTGGCATTTTGGACAAAAACCGAAAAAAAATGCTAAGAAAAGGAAAATTTACAAACTGTGATGAACACCAAAATCGAAAGACCGATGTTTTTTGGCCTAAAAACCCCAAAACAGATCTAGAAAATAGCCAAACTTTAAAACCGGAAATACCAGTGTCCTTCTCACAAAGAGGGTGATGAGGGATACCAAATAAATGCAAACCTGCTTTACGGTGCAAAATGGTAACAACTGCAAATGATGGACAGCAAAGTGTGAATTTTGGATTGGATCGTTTTCGTATGACGCGTTCCTAACTGAATGAGAAGACATATATTTTTGAAGCCGGTCAGCATTTTAGTATAAGGCGCAAAACCTAGTCGCTCAAGGTCGACAAAACTCAAGAGTTTGTTGGAGAGGGTTCAAGTTTAGCCTTCGAAACGTCACCTTTTCCTTCGTTTTGTTTTGTTTGGTTTTTTGTTTTTTTTTTAGAGCTCTCCCTCGCCTACTATTGCGTTTTTTTTTAATCCCCATAATCCTCTGCTCAGGAATCTCTCCATTGCACATTCTCTACTGTTAATAATAAAAGTTTTTTTACCGTCGTCGAACAGTGTAATGGTGAGAATTGCGTCCACTACCTTTACGTAATTCGCCAGCAGGTGATTTCAGGTGTGATGAAAGTGCCTTAAATCGCCGAAGGTTTGGGTGGCGCAAGTCGAATGTCTCATGCGATCAATCACACTCCTTGATTCTGTTCTTCATAAAGTGTCCAGTCCCACCCATATAAAACTTTGTCGTATCCACAAAAAATCCCGTAAACCACATCATCTTAATTAGAAGTGTCAACCTGGCTAATTCTCTTTCAAAAGAACTGACCATAGCGTGTGGCAATTTTTAAACCAACTGCCAAAAAGCTAAGTACCCAGAAAGGACGACAATCATATATTTGAACTCCATTTCCTAGTTCAAATTTATTTCTAGGAAAAAAAAAAAAGTAAAGCAAGATGATTTGTATTATTCATTTGATAACTCGATCTTGAAGAATGTCCGTAGACGCACAAATGACCAGGATATTGAAATGAATTGGAATTAAAATTTAAATTCCTAAGTCTCACTTCGACTGATTTACTATAAGTCGTCTTAAAGCATTGGAGACACATTTTAAAACATGAGCAGCGTTAACGACCAAATGACCCGTAAATGGAGGTTCGAAGGAAAAAAAAAATGGTAGTAGTCTGTACTCAACAGATGATCCAGCTTCAACAAGCCGTCGCCATTTTGCTGAGTCTATCTATTGACCCAGCTCTTCCTTTGCCTCTATAGTCCAGGATCGACGCCGGGGCAGAGATTTTATTTCACCAGTCACGGACGTAGCTTTAACGGATGATGGATACCGAAAAGAACGAACAAAAGAGAAAAAAATATTCTTACCTCATTTATGAGTAATTTAGCCATGACTGCAGTTATTCGTGCTTTTTAGATTTAAGCAATTTCAACTTTTGTCCTCGAGCGACTGAAATATCCAAGGGTGAGTACCAATATCTCTTTTATTTCTTTTATCGTAATTCGTAAAGTTTTACATTTCCACATCCAGATATTCGACGTCTTATTTTTGAAAAATAATGATTTAGAAGTTCATCAACTACAAATGCTGCGGAAAATACTCCTAGATTATCTAACTTAAGTAAAGACAAATTTGTCTTCCCTTTCTGCGACAACGTTAAAGCTATAGTTACATATTAATTATCAGTCAGTTAGTCGATTGTAAATACAAAAAAAAAAAAAACGCTGAGATCATTACCTGTTCGGGTTTCGAGAATGAAAAAAGAAATGAATACAGTTCGAGGGAAACGGCAACAAACTACTAATAAATATATCATATCATTTCTTCTTGAAACAGCCCAGCAAAATGCTTCACAACTTGGATGTAAATGTTTACCTGTGCTTTAAATATCAAAGTGCTTTAACCCATGAAACTCGAAGAGTGACTAGATCTTAATTTCCTCACAGCATCATCACTGGATCAAAAATTATCATTCTGAGGATAAAGGAAATGATTGCTCCATAAAGAAGTTCTTATTTTTCAAACAAACTCTTCTCTAAACACCATAAGTACCGTAGAGAGGTTAGGTTTAGGTTATAAAATGGTTTATAAGGTTATTCATGATAATTCTTCGGTTTTTTGTTTTGTTTTGTTTTGTCTTATTGCTTGGCTTTGTTTTTTTTCTTTTTTATCCCTAATCCCTAGAAAGGATTCAATACCTTTAGTCTTCCAATGGCTGTGACTCCAGTAATTTTCCTAATCACACTATTGACAAGCGCTATGGCTGCTGAATATGAACTGAGTACTGACGGTAAGAAAAATTGCAGTTTACCAACCACTTTCCTTGTAAAAATCTGAATACAAATTTCTTTTCGACAATGGAAACAAATTTTATTTGCGAGAGAACACAAATAATTTAAATGATAAAGGTTACGCGTTCACTCGCGCTTCTGAAAAGCGGCATTTCGAAATTTCTTTACACATTACAAGTATAACCTGCTTGTAAAATGATAACAGCTTTGTTGTTCCTGTCGATGTGGAGTTGTCGCCACTCAAAATTGAAGCGTCCATTAACAGACACAGACATCTTTATTTAAACAGGATAGCCCCTTCAGTGTAGTAAACACTGGTATCAATGGGGGTCCTGTTACCCACCCATCCCACCCCAGGGGAGGACACCCATCACACAGTAATCTCGTGCGTGGGAAATTAACGTCTCCTGCCCCTAACCCTGCAGGAGACGGGACCTCCATGTATTCGTCCCTATCGAGAAGACTAGAAGATCTAACCATTTCTTGATGTTATAGGAAGGTAGCATATTCTTCTCAATTATTTTAAGACCCTGATTGTTAGTCCGGCCGGGGCTTAAACCCTCGACCTCCAGCAAAACAGTCCAGCGCTCTATCCATTGAGCTAACCGGGAGGCGGTTTTACGAATGGTTAGTAAAGTTGAAGACATATTTTAGATCTGAAAAAGCTTTTGAAAGCGCATCTTTATGAACACAGTTCAGTGGCGGAAATAAAAGTTGTCTGACATTTGGGACTCACTTCAACCTTTAAATGTTTGAAGAATCAGTAGCAATACATACAATTATCACGCAATTTGTTCACGAAGTGTCCCTTTTTCGATTCTCTCCGTCTTAGAGAAGCAGCATACAGCAAATGCCTACGCAAATGCAAGCAGCTTGGAGGTACGCTCTTCTTCTCGCCGCATTGATTGCAGACAAGCATCATTCAGGAGACACACCCTGTATGACTATCTCTATACGTATAACTGTGTTCCAAGTGGATGGAGTCAATTTTTCGGTAGTCGCACTGTTAGAGGACAAATACAAAGAATTTCAGAATCTCTTCAAAGTGAAAGAGCCATAGAGCCCTCACTGGCCAGTGTATTTAACGCCTTCAGTGTTAGCGCTCAAAACGTAAAAGTTGTCATTTTAGGTCAGGATCCAACACCTCAGGCAAACCGAGCAACAGGCTTTGCATTTAGCCTACGGCCAGGGGAGGAACCCTCTGGGGTTCCTGCTGTCTTCAACGTGCTAGTGGAGTTGGGGTGGGAGGGATACCGAGTTGACCTGTCAAACGGGGACTTAACACCCTGGGTTCGCCAAGGAGTCTTCCTTCTTAATGCAGCACTAACTGTCCGACAAGGATCAGCAGGGTCTCATCAACGAATTTGGAGGACATTTATGGAACATGTACTGCAGGAAATAAGCTCAAACGCCAGACCAACGGCATGGATTCTTTGGGGAAGAGAAGCCCAGGGTGCACGTCGCTTGATTGCCAGAAATCATTACGTCAAGACTGGAGGACACCCAGCTCAGCGGACGCCGGGATCGGATCCATTCTTTGGAAGAAATTACTTCCGCTGTGCAAATCAGTTCTTGCGTTCGAATGGACGTGGTGAGGTTGATTGGCGGCTAGGTGAGAATAGGCACTCGCAGGCGTCGACAAGGGCGAGCTGTTGAGAAACTGCTGTCATTTTTCACTTTTCTGAAATTATTATAATCTGTTGTCATTTTTCACTTTTCTGAAATTATTATAATCTGCTGTCATTTTTCACTTTTCTGAAATTATTATAATCTGCTGTCATTTTTCACTTTTCTGAAATTATTATAATCTGCTGTCATTTTTCACTTTTCTGAAATTACTATAATCTGCTGTCATTCTTCACTTTTCTGAAATTATTATAATCTGCTGTCATTTTTCGCTTTTCTGAAATTATTATAATCTGCTGTCATTTTTCACTTTTCTGAAATTATTATAATCTGCTGTCATTTTTCACTTTTCTGAAATTATTATAATCTGCTGTCATTTTTCACTTTTCTGAAATTATTATAATCTGCTGTAATTTTTTACTTTTCTGAAATTATTATAATCTGCTGTCATTTTTCACTTTTCTGAAATTATTATAATCTCATATATACCATGTTAATTATGATAAGGATATAATAATCGTTCAATAAATGTATGACATATCGAGTAGTTAATGAAACACTTTTTAGTATTCTTCTTTGGTTCGATATCCTTTGCAAATCAAGTATGTTTCCATTTCGTCGTGTTATTTGTTTAAAGTTAAAGTAATCAATGACGGATCAAAGGGCAACCCAGAATGCACACTATACCCCCCTTATTTTGGAAAAATTAAGGCGCAGAAGGAAGAAAAGCTGGCAGGTGTACACCCACACAAAAAATCGCTGCCCTCCCTCGCCCTATTCTTCTTTGGTTCGATATCTTTTGCAAATCAAGTATGATTCCATTTCGTCGTGTCATTTGTTTAAAGTTAAAGTAATCAATGACGGATCAAAGGGCAACCCGGAGTGCACTCTATCCCCCCCTTATTTTGGAAAAAGTAAGGCGCAGAAGGAAGAAAAGCTAGCAGGTGTACACCCACACAAAAAATCGCTGCCCCCCCCCCCCCATCCCTTGGCTCAAGGTCTGGATCCACCACTGGTAATTGCAATTAAAATAAATTTACAGACATCCCGTTTCCTTTGTTTAACTTTACATAACGTTAAATTGGGGGTGGGGTGGAGGGGGTGGAGGGGGACGAATGTTGCCCTGAAATCTTTTGAGTCTTGAAAACTCTTAATCCGACCTCGAAATCGCGTTAGCTTTCTAGACGAGTCGTGAGGTTGTGGCACAGTTCTCAAATTACCGCTTTTTATTTCCTTTTTCCTTTAACCTTGGTGTCGATGAAAAGGTTCCAAGAGTAGTTTGGCCTTATATTTTGTGATCGACCGAGGTCTGTTTATGAATGATCGTTTTAGTTTGAAAATGTTACAAAGTAGAAGCTGATATCTTGTGGAAGTTCTAAGGCACCATTTGGTGGTCGTAACCAGTACCTTGCAAATAACCACTCAGAGTAAAATCCTGTAGTTTTAAGATACCGGCAAGAATCTTAGCGTCTCTGGAGTCCCGTTTTGTGGAATTCGCGAGCCATTTTTGTACAATTTAAGATAAACTGCATACTTACAAACAATGTAAAAGGTTGTCATTCCAAATGCAATTTTTGGGCCAATTCCATTCTCAGCTCCTAAACAAATCGACTGCGGTTAAACGCGGTCTGTACCCTTATTGACAACGATATTCATCATTACGGTGGTAAAAATGTTGCGGACTCACGAAGCGCAGCCAATGATGTCAAATATCGTTGTCGATAAGAGTACAGACAAGGCAAGATGAGTGATTGATAGATATTTAAAAGGGTTGTACGTGGGACAAAGTGTCTAAGACGGGCAACAACACCAACAGTTCTGCTTATTTTTAACGCAACATTATTAATTTGAAATTTCCAACTTAAATTGCTGTTAAATAGGACGCCAAGATATTTAACATGGTGTTCGCACTGAAGCGTGGTAGGAATTTGAGGACAGTTATCGATCATTTTAATGTTAACCAAGTAGTTCAACTTATGTTGATATGGACGAAAGATAGCATAGTTTGACTTTTTAGCATTGAGCGTTAACTTATTTACATTGAGCCAGTCAGAGACTCTGAGCAGTTCGCTATTGACGGTTTTTTCAAGAGATTTCAAATTAGAGTCAGCATACAACAAGCTCGTGTCCTCAGCAAAGAGATAGAATGACAATTTCGCCGAAGAGTTATGAATATCGTTAATATAGATTAAGAATAACAGAGGACCAAGTACAGACCCCTGTGGGACACCACATGAGATCATACATTCGGTAGATGAGTTAAAACTCACTTCAGTTACTTGTGAACGACCGAGAAGGTACGAGGCAAACCAAGCATTGATAATTCGTCTGATGCCATAATGATTAAGTTTTTGGAGCAAGATTAAATGGTCGACGGTATCAAAGGCCTTTTTTAAGTCTAAAAAGACCCCGCAAGTTAAAAGTTTTTGGTCCATATTGTTTTGTATGACATGAACAATATCAATAATGGCATGTTGCGTGGAATGGTTTTCGCGGAAGCCATACTGCGACTTAAATAGAATATCGTTTTCACCAAGATAGGATTTGAGGCGGTGGTTCATTAATTTTTCAAATATCCGATTGAAAATAGATAGTAACGATATCGATGATAATTACAAGGGTCAGTCTCATCGTGATTTTTGTACACAGGAACAACTTTCGCTTTTTTTCAGTTTGGATGGAAAGATGCCCTTTTGCACAGATATGTTTATGATGATGGAGAGAGGATCCGAGATAACGCGTCTTGCGTCAGTTAAAATTCGAATCGGACAAGAGTAGAGACCGTAAGTTTTATTTTTAGGGATCAGAAGTATTTCACGCTCAATTTCCTGTAGCGCAACTGGATCAAAGAAGAAAGAGCTTGGATTATAATTGGGAGACAAGTATTCGGTAAAATAACGAGATAAACGAGGTACACGTGAAGCTAGGTTTTTACCGACCGAAGAAAAGTAGTTATTGAAGATGTTAGAACTTGTTTTGTTAGAGTTACAATGTCGAATCCAGGTATCCAAAAAAGAAAAAAAAAAACCCTTTTTCAACCTTTCAGTTTCAAACACCGAACAGAATTTTACATGAAGCCTAAGAAATTTGACAAGCTTTGCAACTTCAAAGGAATTGGGTTTAAGGAGAAAAGTCGTAATTAATGTTTGTAGTACTATACTTCAAAGGTTTAAAACGTCATTAAAAAAATGCAATTAGTTATAGGACTCGGAAGACTCGTAAGCAACCTGGAAACCGAAAATTCTCATCATCATGAATAAAATATTCGTAGTCTTGTTTCTATACCCCAAGTAAGACTTTGTTTCACTTGTTTTTTATCTTTATCCAAATCACATCATCCCAACGAGTGAGTACAAATCTCTGATTTAGAAATTTATCTAAACATTTTTTGTTTCCATTCAAAAATGTTTATTGTATCAAAGGTGGCCGTTCACAGAGGTAGAAGTGTGTCGGACAACTGTTGGCTTCTCCGTTCGATTCGTTCACTTACGCTCACCGGATTTCATAATGGCAGAAGTTCTTCGCCCTAATATCTACGTAAGTAACACTGCTCTCCAACTGACAAGAGTTCAAGTTAACTTCACTCAGTACCGGTACCGAAGATTTGTGCTGTAATCGAAGAAGAACTTGCGTTAGCGAGACGAAATTTTTGATTACTAGTAGTTTCTTTGGGTTATAAAAACTCAAGAACGAACCTGCGGTGAAATGAAAATATAACTTAGGGCTTTTGGGCCACAGTTTACTTTGAACCTGAGTTACATCAGTTAGTCCTCCAAACTAACGATAATTTCATTAGCGTGTGGTTTGCTTCGAGACCAAACCAAACCATTCTTTTGTACAAAAACCTTAGGAAACGATCAGCTCGCTACCAACACGTCTAAAATCTGGTGATATGATGCATATGGTACTGTGCATAGCGATTTGATTGAAAAATTTAAACTTGAGCTTGGTTTCCGCAGATTGGGTGGTTGAGAATTTTCGATCTTTTTTAAAGCCGAGTCAACCTTGGTCTGAACAAAGGTTATCCAGCTATAGAGGTTGACCGAGCTATTATCTGCAAAAAAGCAAGAGAGCTACACCACAACAATTTCATGGGTCAGAGCGAAAGTGTCCTTTGCAATTTTGCGGAGCGCACTCCTTTGTGTAAGGGGATCTAGAACCTCGAGGAGGAACTTCGACATTAAAGACTGGGATCTGGAAGCTAAGTAGAGAAGGGTCGAGCAAGACTTCCTTAAACTCATCAGTTATAGATTATCTTTATTATTCTATGGTAAATTTTTCTTATTATTCTTTTGCGTTTAACTTTTGAAGACTTTGCATTCCCTTTGTCAAGTGACTTAAAGTAAGACATGGACTATCTAAACAACACATTATAATTTTATTATTCATAGCCATTTAATTATGTAGTTTAGGTTAGTGACATTTTTTCTTAAAAAGAGAATTGTTACTTGCAAGATTTTCTTTTTTTTCTTTTTTTTTTTTACTTTTTATATACTTTCATGTTAGATTCCGGGTTGTATGAAGTTACTCAATAAAGGTTATTTTAATTATAACTTTTTTCAGCAGTTTCATTCCTCTTAGAAATATTTACTCATTTACGAATCAAAGAAAATTTATATTGAAATAGATGTTACCTGAAAGAGAAAAGAAATAAATACGGTACCTTCATTTAATTTTAGTATAAACCATTTATTACTTTTTTGACCTTGGTTGTTTTGAAAAAATCAGAACCGATACTCGAGTCAGCTGATATTTAGCTCACCGCTTTGAGGCTCAGCAAATAACCACCAAAAACCACCGACACCGACGTGAATAGTTGTTAATTACTTCGTTATAATTAATAGCCAACAAAAAGCTATTTAATTTCCAAGCGCTACTGTTCACGGGAGACGAATTTTATTCCAACAATGATAAGTCTCTAACAATAGAAATTCTAAGGAAATGATAAGTTTTTAGACACGATTTAGCGCGTTTATGAAAAATCACGATGGCCAGAGACCGGACTTCACGTCGAGTCCAGCGTTTGTTCAGCTTTCTAGAGCCTGGATTAAAATTCGTGAACCAATTGCACCTGTATTTAAATCTGACGTAAAAAGATCACATATTTTGTTTCAATTGTAATTGTTCAGCTGTTAGCATTTGTTTATTCTACGCTTTATTACAGGCGACATTAACCAATAATGCACTCGCTCCACAGCTTCTTCGCTCAGCTGAATGATCACACCGATTCAAAATTCAGCAACGAACTCGTCACTGGCAACTTTGAATGAAAATTATGAAAGGATATCTTGAAATTTTCGCCGTGTTCAGCTATCTGACCGTTGTATATGCAGGTAAGTTTGTAGTGGTTTAACTCGTAGGAACTAAAAAAGACTGATGAGATCTTTTCACGTGATGAGCAACTTATACTAACTTAGATTCGAACGCAACAAAATTTAATCAAGAACGTTCGAAAAAATTTTAACACGCACAGTTACAAAGAGTGATATGATCAAAAGGTCTTTAGCGATCTACTATTCAAAAATATAATGTAATAACCTCTTATTAATTAACAGCTTTCTTTAGAGAAAATGAAATTGAAACAGGAAGCTGAAAGTTTGTATAAAAAAATTTGATAAAAAATATGCATGCTTCAAAGTGTTAAACCTATTTTCTTTTTATTTTCCCCCAACATCCGTAAAACTGAAATCGATTGGTTATTGACAAACTGTAACGTTCACCTCAGTGCGAATCGGATTTATATGCATGATACCGAGCGTTTTCGGGAGCTTGCACAATTTTGGCTCCGTTTTGTGTCCGAAACGATTATCCAGGAATAATTTCTCGTCCAACTACGATTTCGCTGCATTCTTGTTTGTTTCCAGTCTTAGAAATTACAGTTAATTAGCCTAAGAACGCATCAATGGTCAAGAAAGTCTGAGTGATCTAATGCGATTCCTCATAATTCTTGGCAGCGAGCTGTCACTATGTACGTGATCTACGTTTTGTTGTTGTTTAGACACAAAATGACCTATATGGCCTTGGGCTGAACAACCGGTATTTCGAGTTATTTCAGAATTCAATTTAGCCAAACATCTCAATAAGACAATGATTTTTGAGAACAGAGCCGAGAATGCATACAATGAAAAAGTGGAAATCCGGCATTTATTGACGCGCGCTTTAGATAGTAACTTTCCATCGACACCTCGACCTCAAATGATCTCCTTATCTTCGCCTCGAGGAACATATAGCCTCAGAGGGAAAGAAAACCCACTAATTCTTTTAGGGTCAGTGAATGAATAGCTTGTTATGCAAATTGCAACTTGATTCATTCTGAAAGTAATTTGCTCTCATTTTAAAACAGGTGGTGATATTGGTAATGATCACGTTACCCCCCCACCAAAGCCAGCTCATGGTAAACTGAGGTGCTTGCATTTCGCAGGCACTGATTACGTCTGTATGGTGAAATGCGATCCACCTTACGTCCCAGAAAGACCCATTCCAGCCTCATACGACTACCGTGACGGCAAATGGACGACAGTCCCTCTTGTAGACTCCAATGGAAAGCCATTTGTGTTTCCTTGGCCAAACTGTATTCAAGGTTAGTGCGGTTCACGGTTCGTGCAAATAGTTCATCTCATTTTCATAAATTAGCAGAAATATTTCGAATGCCGTGATTTGACAAAATATATTTCATATCATTTCATCCACGAAATGCTGGAATTCATGTTTGAAATTATTCTGGTACAATTAACATCCTCTCTTTCTTCGTTTTTACAGAATCCAAGTAAACCTTGGGCGGATATAGTTCTCAGCTGATCATGTCATGTGAAAAATCAATATGTAGTTAGGAACGGAAGGAAAGATTTAAAAAACACACAATATGTACTCTGTAACTTGTCGATAATTTGAAAGCAATCACTGATAAAGAAAACATAAATTACTGTGAAACAGTCCTTACAATTGTGTAATTTCTTAATTCTTTGTGCGACGAATTTTCGTTCATTCTTTTGGTTGTTAGTAAAACGCTTAACGGCGTAACGAGTAACGGCGTAACGAGAAATCGCGTAACGGGATTTATTTTAATGTTACTTTTTTTTGTACCTTTTTTTTTCATTCATCATTTTTTAAAATTTTATTGTTGTTTTGTTTTGTTTTTTTTTAAATGTGAAAATTATTATTCGTGATTAGCGGGGTTTTTCCCGCCCTTTGGCCAGAGTTACCGCATTTCCGGAGACACTAATAAGTGCGGGCGCACTTTCTCACGCTTCCATGAGGTCGGTCATGGAGGAGAACGATGACGGTAATTTTTGGACTTTCATTTTCAGTCAGTTAGTTTCCTTTCTTGCTTCTCGATCTTTTCAGTCACAGTTAGTTTAGTGTAGTTGCAGGTTTCAGTAATTGAGTAGTTTTTGAGTCCGGCGCGCTATCGAGTCCTAAAGCGATGACGTCACGTTACCATGACGCCGAAAAATTCTTTCAAAGAGAATTTTCATCAAGGTTCAATTTGAAGGAAGTTCTATTTCATGTTCTGGTAGACAACTCAACCTGAGGCTCCGGGGAATATGAAAACCTCCATGCAGACATTCTTATTTATCTCGTCACGCAATCGCCGCGGGTGACGAGCCTCAAAAGACCTTATGGATCATGGTGTGCGTCGGAGGCTACAATTATGTTTCTTCAGCAAACAATTTAGAACTTCGGTTACTGGAACGAAACTGACTTAAATGCATATCTACTGGTCTCCTAACCTCCTACGCGTGGCTCTTACACGGACATTCTTACGCTCGCCATTCAATATATCATTCCTCTGCTTCACGATCCTAAGAATACCCTGCAACTACACTAAACAAATTGTGTCTGAAAAGATCGAGAAGCAAGAAAGGAAACTAACTGACTTAAAATGAAAGTCCAAAACTTACCATCCCCGTTCTCCTCCATAACCGACCTCGTGGAAGCGTGAGAGAGTGCGCCCGCATTTCTACAGTCTCCGGAAATGCGGTAACTTTGGCCAAAGGGCGGGAAAAACCCCGCCAAACAGGGAATGATGATATTCACATTTAAAGAAAAGAATAAAATTTAAAAAAATATAATAAAAAAATTACAAAAGGAAAAGTAATATCAAAAAAAAAATCCCGTTACTCGGTTTCTCGTTACGCCGTTACCCGTTACACCTTTTGCTAACAACCCATTCTTTTTGCCACCTGTGTGACACGTACGTCACACAGTTACGTCAGAGATTAATAAATTCTTCATTTTCTAGCAGGTGGTTTTTCAATTCTATCTGCTTTTCGTCACACCAACACTTTTATTTTCATCAAGCGAACAAAATCTTTGAACAACGAACGAACTTCGTAAGGAGTCGTAACTCGACACCCCGAAAATAGTTAATGCAGTTCCATTCCTCTATCGGAAACCTGATCTATGATTTATCACTCGTTCTGCAAAGCAAACATGATTATTTCAGCAAAAGTGGTCGACCAGCAGGAAAAAAAAAATCATAAATCGTGTTAAAAATAGACATTTTCTGAATCAGAACCATAGCTGAGTTCCTAATCTAATTAAGTGTTTGCGCGAAAAATCGGCGGCATCCTATATTCTTTGCGCTTTGTTTGTATTTAACCATACAAGGGTTAGAACCGTAGACAGCTCAATTTGAATTAATAAACAAAAATAAACAAGTCTTAAAAATGCAGGTGTAGCGAAGCCAACAAGAGATTCAATGGAGGAAAAATACAAATGAATTTATCGAGTAAAAAGTAAAGTTAATAATGTTTCAAAGTTTCATTTAATTTTTTTGTGAGGTTTATAAGTTTCTTTGAAATAGCGGACCGTTGTTTTTTCAACCCCGAAATGCAAAGACTTTAAAGAAACGTCCTTGAAAGAAATCGACCTTAATAAACGTGTCTGTCAATCATGTGATTGAACTTAAACAATCTGCTGTGCCTGATTTAATTAAATCTTCGCCACCTTTGCTGAAGATCACCAGGAAATTCCCAGACGCTAAGTTGAATACTGAAAAGATCCAATCATTGGTTCGCTTCACCTCAATCACACAATTCAAACTGTTCTTGGCAACAAAACACACTCACGGTTAAAAAAAATATATGACCGGCAAAACTTCCACAGCTTGTCTAGACAACATGTTCGATGTTTTGAGAAACGATAGAGTAACTATAAACGTCGGCGGGTTTCGGCATAATACTTTTCTGACGACGTTAAAAAATATTCCTGATACTCGGTTGTCGTGGATTGCGGAGAATCATCCGAACAGTCCCGATTTTGATCCCGTCCTTGGAGAGTACTTCTTCGACCGACATCCACGAATATTTACCGAAGTTTTGAATTATTACCGTATCGGCAAGCTTCACTGCCCAGCCGATGTTTGCTCGGCGTTATTTCAAGAGGAATTGTCGTATTGGGGAATTAACGAACGCGATATCGAACCATGTTGTTGGGTTTTGTACAAGCGGCAGATGAACACAGAAGAGACACTCAAAACATTTCATCTTGACAGTGCCAGGAAAGCGTCTGGAGGCTGCGCAAGCGGTGCTAGAGGGGAGACAACGCGGACCATAGCAAGCTTGTTTGGATCAGAGACTGTTTTGACGAGAAATCATCGTGAAAGATGGAAGCAATTTCGGCCAAAAGTTTGGGCTCTGTTGGACGATCCACGATCTTCTCTTGCAGCGAAGGTGAGAATGTAGAGACTAATTCTACCTTTAGTTTGTCTTATACTTGTCCCTGATATAACATTTTCCCTCCAATAATTTTACATGTTTTTCAAAAGAGGAAAAACGAATTTGTCAAGTAAATTTAAATTAGTTTATCCGCATTTTCGTGGCGATTTTGGTAAGCTTGCCACGGATCTGTCAAAGAATTTCATATTACTGAAAATGATCTCAGAAACTAAGGTTATGCCAATAAAATTTTTATTCTTTTGCTATTTATCTGTAAGGCAACAAAACAAAATGCATTAATCTAGGGCCAGGGAAAATATGTTTAATCGAATACTTCTTTTAACTATGCAAAAGATGTTTCTCTTTACATAAAATTGGCCGAGTCGTTGTTATAGTTGTTTCACAGCAGGGGTTACCATTCTACCGAAAAAGATTCAGTTTCAACACGCTACTATCCCTTGATGAGCTCTAAGTGTGCCATTTGTGAATGGAACAACCCTTTTAGAGAGAAATTAAAACCTGAGTACTTTAGCTTTTATCTTAACCATTGGTCAACTACGAGCTCGTTCAAGTCCATAACCAACCGATTAAACACAATCAAGATGGCAGATGTTTTCCGGAGAGGGTCTGTCACAATAGCATTGCATACATCTGATCGTTTTAACTTTCAGTTCAATTTCTAAACAGTGCTCGTTAATAGTTTCTCTAACACGATTGATAAGTTGATTTAATTCTAACTAACAAACAAAATAACCTTCAAATTTTAGGCTTAGGGGAGGGTTTTGTAAAAAAAGGGAGGAAAAATGAAAAAAGTTCTGAGTCTCCCACGCGAAATTGATCCCCAGAATTCGAATTTTTTTTTTCTCGTTTCCATCTGGCAATAAGATATTAAAGACTCAATTTCAATGTAAAGGTCGTTTAAAACGTTTCTGTTAGGTATCTTAGCATTTAATTGTTTCTTTTTTAAGAAATTCGGCGACAAATTGACGTGCTCTTAGTGGGAAATCAATTTTGATGGGGTCGCCGGATCAAAAAACAAATGCCCTTTAAAGGAGAAGTATATCCCAATTAAAACCATGTCAATTCCATCTCTCCTAAAAGAATTACCATTGACTCCACTTTAAGATTCCAAAGACAAACTTTACCAATCGAAAACTGCCTTCAAATGTTCAAAAGAAAGAAAAAGAAAACCATCACTGAGTAACCAGTCGGAAAAACTGTTAAGAGGTGCAAGAATGAGTGTCGAGGCTTTGTTACGTCACAGGAAAGCAGCCAGGTCGCTAAGCGTCCTCAGTCAAATTCCAACCTAATTTGAAGACAATTTTCGTAAGGTTATGTTACTCTTTGGAAATCCGCCAAAACGTAACCGCTGATATAATTCTTCTTCAGTTTGCTTTCAAATGGCGGGGATAAAGATAATTTGGTTTTAAGGGCATCCTTCTATTTTATAATATTCCTGAAGGGAGACTCGGACCTGACTACGCCAATTTTTTCCGTTCAGTGATTCTAACATTTTTTGTCTGAAGTTTCGGTTTGGTAGCAGTAAATATTTATTTCTATGAAGGCGAAACACCGAATGTAGGTCTAGTTTCCCCTTTTGCAGTTTGGAAATTTAAGTCGTGGTTTTTGAGGACGAAAAAAAATACCAAAGTTAAAAATATCTGAGAAAAAACATGCAGCAAGAACGAGAACCAATCAAGACTCGAACTTTACATGACCTCTGCAGGTCCAGAATTCACGCCATGTTAAATTTGCCCTTCCACGCTAACTGAAGAATTCTAAACTGTTTTGCAGGTCTTCATTGGTTTGACAAGTCTGTTCATCATGGTCTCTGTCACGCAATTCTGCCTTAGCACCGTGACATCCATCAGAGATAACGTAACGCTAATGAGGATCCTACGGATTCTAGATGTAGTGACATCGATTTGGTTCACGGTGGAATTTTTTCTTCGTCTCATCTTCTGTCCGAATTTTAAAAACTTTGCAAAAAATCCTATGAACTGGATCGACCTTCTTGCTGTTTTTCCATTTTATCTCTCACTGTATCACATTGGGACGAGAACATCTTGGCTTGTGGTGATGCGAACACTGAGAATTTTCCGCATCTTCAGCTTGTCCTTTTCATTCCAAATTTTATTTCACACACTAATATCAAGCAAGAATGAGCTGTTTCTGGTGTTTTTCAGCCTTATTGTACCAATCATTTTATTCTCGAGTATGATTTACTTCGCAGAGAATGAAAACAACAAAGAAATGTTTCCCAGTATCCCAGAATCCTTTTGGTGGGCAATCGTGACAGTTACAACACTCGGGTATGGTGACGTAGTTCCGGTAACCAAAGTAGGGAAAATTATTGGTGCAATGTGCGCCATCTGTGGCGTCATCATAATTGCACTTCCGGTATCAGTGATTGGCAGCAACTTCTCTTATTTTTACATGCAAGCGCGCACGCGCATACAGCAACCGCGGCGCTCCACAAGGATGCCCCCGCTTTCGCAGGTTCCCGCCAATTTAATGTATAAGCGTTTACCGCGCAGGCGCAGTGGTTCCGGATCAGAAGCTAATGGCAGTGTGTCTAGGAGGTCACACGTGAAAAAGCGGTCAAGTATCAAGAGGAGCTTATCTACGCATGCGCCATACGGGCGCAGACCGAGCAGGAAGTCAAATTCAACATATGGAACAAGGGCGAGTGCCTTGGAGATGATAGAAATTTTAAAGCGAGATCAACGAATAGAGACACTGAAAGAGGAAATGTGAAAAAGCATGTATACTTCTTTCTAAACATAACCAATTTCGTACCGTCATATAGACGTTAACAGTAAGAATTGCATAGTTTTGAAATTTTCACTTGGTGCTGGATCGAGTTTCAGTAGTGTCAATTGTTGTCCGGGATTGCATATATTCTTATACATATCTATACTTACGGATATTTACATTTAAAAGGCGCAACTTGATAATTTTCATCCACAAGCTGGTCGAGGAGGCCAAGAGCCAATCCAATGGCGCGTATCGCAAATTTTACTTGATTCTCTCTTGAATCCGTTGAAAACTAAACATTCCAAAAAGTTCTCGCGTTCATTTCGCAATATATCTTCTTGTTGTAAACTCCTTGCCTGCACCAGCAGCATGTTACGCAATGGAGAAAGAAAGAAAGAAAGAGTTGCAGCAAGATAAACTGCTAAAAACATATAGTTTAATGATATTGGCTTGATAAACGGAATGAAATACAAAATGGATAAATTAACAGTAAAACATATGGAATACATTTTTACTGGTTAAAAAAGAGAAATGGTCTGGTACCTTTGTATCGTGTATTTAAAAACACGAAATAAACTTCAAAAGGCAAATTAACTGTGAGGTAACTGTTTCAATGTCTACACAGCATTGCCGATAGAGACGTTAAGCATGAAGATAAATTTAGAAAACCATTTCACATGGGCCAATTTGACCTGTTATTTTTAGCCAATTGTCATCTTATAGTACCAGAGGACTCTTCTGTTATTGGTGAGAGGCCATTGTCAAGCTCAGGTAAGCGGCTGTTCTCTCCAAGAACATGCGCCAGATCACTGAACCTTAAAGAGGAAAAAAGGAGGTCATATCCAAACATGCAATTATGATAGAACTTCGCTGATTCAACTACAATCAACTCGAACTTAGAGCGATTTTCCTTAACGGAGTTCTAAGTAAATTCGACATCTAGGATTATTTTTTTCATTTTATTTCCCACAGTAGTTCGAGTTCTGGGGGCCTTCCTGTGCCCGCTCTTCGAACACAAATCTCATCACAACAAATAAACAAGGCTGATTACAACAAGCACCTACTTGGATCCTTTTAGCAGATCCAAAAAACCATGGAATTGTCTGAAAGACGCTTCGATGCTTTCCAGTACGCGGTCGTCTTCAAGAATGGTTTTCGCTCCTTCATATAGACAGGGCAGACAGACAGTCAGCCAGTAACATTGCAAAGAGGCCGTCGGCCAGCCAGATAATCAGTCAGAAAGACATAAAGGCAGGTAGAGAAACATGCACACAGACAGACAGTTTAACAGAGGGGGACAAAGCTGTAAAATATTCTTACACATGTCACGAGTTCACGCGGGCTAACGAATGTAATAGGGCAATGGCGGAATTTCAGAAAAACTGACGACCGGACGGTTTTTTTTTTTTTTTGCCCTGGCTATGATATACGTAAAGAGTTAAGCTAAAGATTTAGCAACAGACCGTCCTTCAACGGGGGCATAAAATAACCACTGAATACCACAGTTTTAAACCTTGAACTCTTGCCGAAATTTTGCCGTATACTGTTCCAGTTCGATCGCAACAACACATTTTGTGCAGGTTTTGCAATGAGCATGGCGACCTTTGGAGAAAATTATTGAGTTAGCGTACTGAATAACATTTAAGAGGATATATACGGTAAAGGACAATTTTCGTTTTCTTTTTTTTTCGACGATCGCCACCACTTTAAATTCACTCCCAACATCGCTTTGGATACAAATGCAACGTCATGAGATGCGCAGATGTTATATAGCTCTGTTACAGAACAATAAAGGTAACACATGCACTTACCTCTGAGCTTTTGTTTCTCGGGGACTGTGTTCAAGAACATGCCATTCACAGATACTGGACGCGCTGGTGGTAACTGCATACAAACGACAAACAACAACAACAATAACAACAACAAAGTTAAAGCTGGGTTTACTTGCAACGAACCTGATTAGGGTATTAAATCGAGTTAGATGAAATTTCTAAAAGGACAAAGTGTTACTTACTGTTTGCTGTGTCTTCAACAGTCGTATTTCTTGCTGTAGTCTTCTGTTCTCGACTTGCAACTAAAACGAGACAGAAAACGTGCAGGACGGAAAAATGCGTCAACATGCCCAATAGATATATCCGCAATGAAGTGGGTACGTTTCTTAAGAAACTGTGGTGCTGTGTCGGTGAGGGAACGTCAGAGTCAATCGAAGGGCTAATGCTCGAAACATCAGCTTTCTACAGTGGCCAATGTACATTATCGACTCAATTGATAAAACCAGATATATCAAGACAAGTAATGCGATCGCACGTCTTCACTTTTAATCAGAACGATCGAATGCACCTTAGTTGAATGGTCAGCACATAAGGAAATATAGTCAAAGCTTATAGTCCTTTACACCTAAATATTAGTATGCATATTCTCCATACTGTTCTCTATACAAATCCTACGGTGCTGAAAATTCGATTAACAATCCAGAGCTTTTACAGTTAGTGATCATTTCCTTTATTCTCGTGGCTAAAATGTTTGATTCAGGGGTGATATCGTAAGGAGAAATTAGATGTTAGTCGCTCTAAGGAGTCAATGGGTAAAGGCCCAAAACTTAAGATTTATATTAACGTTGCCTGAATAACTTACTTCGAGTATTCTTGAGTCGGCTGTCGCACGTGCTCGACTTTCGTCTTCAAGTCGGCGTTTGAGAAGTTCCATCTCTAGCTGATGGGTGGCCATGTTTGAGAGAAAGTAAAGTTACATTTGATGTGAATAGACTGGTCACCATAAATAGAATGATGTTTGAAAGGAAAGGGAGAAAAAACAAGACTCGATAGAAAGAGGAAACGAAGGCGCTTTGAAAAATTATCGAACGAACAAGCCGAAGGATGGATTATGACAAACGACCAACTAACGGATTGAACGGATTGAATGAACAAAGAACGAACGTCAACGAACAAACCCAACAACCGAAGAACGGATCGACCGACGACGGAACGAACGAACAAAGAACGAAAGGCAACGAACAATCGACCGACCAACTGAAGAACGAGTCAACCGACAAGGAACCGAACGAAGCAAAATTGAATGAAAGAGCCAACAAAAAAGGGGGAAAAAAGGAAAATACAAAAAGAGGCCACTATACTAATTGTTCTAGAGAAAAATTTCAATAGCGGTAAGTATCCACTATTTAAATACGCCAAATATCTATAACCTACTGGTAATCGAGAACGAACCATGGAAATCACAGAGTACCAAATTGTGACATAAGAAAACTGTACCTGCATGTCCTTTAATTTTTCTCGATTATCAACAGAGGAATCTGAAAATGCAGAAACATAAGCAGCATTTTTAAAATATATATATAAAACATAATTATACGAAAAAAGAAATGGGCGAAGGGTGGCTCTCATGGTTCTCTGGACACGCAATTTGCGCTACAAATTTCTCTAAATGTTTAGATTACTTGCATTTCCCCCATCCCCATCCACATCAGATTCCAAGAAAAGATGGTTCTAGTGGTTACACGAGATGAATAAGAGTGGAAAACGGAGAAGACTGGGCACCACCAGTAGCCTTGTTTGAAATAATTTCGTTCCAGACTCCTCTCACAACACAACTGAAACTTTTTACGTAAACAAAGACACAAAACAAAACAAGACAAAACTGAACAAAAGACAGAGGCCGGTAAATATCAATTGACGATGTCAGTCCAGTCTCACCAATGGTACTCGTTCGGCGCGATGGAAGGTCATCTCCTTCACACGCTGGTAATGGTGAACTTGTGGCCCGAGGTCTGTTTACAGAAGACTTCACCTGATGAAAAACAGAAGAAAAATATAAGCAGCCTGTGTAACAAACAAGCGTGGACAAACAAGCGAGAAGTCACGCGCGTCTTCTCCTTGGCGCTCGTCTCCTGTGTTATTAGCGCGGGCCTACTATGCAGACAGAGAACACTAAGGAAAAAAAGGCAAGGAAAGAGAACTAAGGTGCTTTTCCTTATATTTTTGTGTTGATATAAGGTCAGAGTGTTTATGCTTCTTCTTTCATTGTCTTTTCAAGCTACATTTTATTATTAAAGTTAAGTAAGTCAGCTTTCATCGCAAGCGCGCCAAAAAGAAGTATTGGTTTCCTACGATTAGGTCAGTGATTTTTCTTTTGTTTCCCAGACGTTCCTAAGGTAAAAATTAAGAAAACAGAAAGGGAAGGAAAACTATCAAACTAAGAGCACTAACAACCAAAGGAGACGCAAATCTTGAAACATTCAATGAACGATGTCCAATTTTACCAATTTTACATGTACTCAGTATTTGCAGTGCATACCGCAAGACGCACTGCGCGGATCGAAATAGGTAATTTGAACAGTTGCAAAGATTCATTCGACATTGAACTGACCTTCTTTTTCTTAACTGACGAACCGTCTTGTGTATTTTGTCGTCCAAGTTTATGCCTGTCAGAAGGAAAGGGAACGAAAACATTCGGGTTTAAGAATTTTGCAAAACTTCGCGAGCGCTATTTTTCCGTCATGGCAAATCCAGACAATCCAAGATCCCAAAAGGCAAGCTGATAACCGAACTCGTTCGCGGCCCTCGTATCGCATAAGAATTCGCCTCACAAACGTCAAAAGAGACGGTGGACTAGAACTCCCAGAGGTATGGCAGCCCCTGATCAAGACATGACCAGACTGCACAACAGAGAAATTATGTGAAAGCAGACTGACGGGGAAAAAAACGCTACAAAAAAAAAAAAAAAAAAAAAAAATGCCAAAGATCGGAATGCGCCAATCATAGCGATCCAAAACCAACCTATCGCAGCAAAGCACCATGCTTCATAGAGTCTCAAGTGATCAGCTGACCTTTTCGCCCGAAGAAGTCTTAGAAGTATGCAGTCGAAATGGCGCGAACCGCATCGGAAGTGACTAAATGGTGAGACACACGACAATACTCATTACCTGTTCTTTCCAACTCTAGCCGCTGTTCTCCAAGGAATGAAACCAGAAGACTTCTTTGATACGACAACAGCACTCCTCAAAACACCATTCCTATTTAACAGCAAAGGAGTGAGAAGCCACAGAGATGAATCAAACTCTCTCCCTCGTGAAACAATTTGAGCCATCTTTAAACCTGAACTGAGCTGCGCCCTGTTCATACCCAGTAATCTGACCGGCCCGAACAAACTCGGTCAATATATATTTGATCACATGACCGTCGCCCTTACTTGCTTTCTTCCTTCAGCTCGCCACTCGCGAGGCAATACGGTTTTTTCGGCCCCGCTCACCCCATTCCGCTCGGCCCTCATACGTAGATAACAAGGAGAATTTCAGAGGAGTTCAATTCCAGCAAAGTCCATATAACAATAACGATAACAAACCACTTTCGACACTTACCTTCCTCCGCGCATCCCTTGCTGTGTAGCCGTGCTCTTTCGTTTCTGCGGACGTATTCTTCCTGGTTTTGGCTCTCTTATCACTAACCAAGGATACTTTAAAGAAACAACATAACAGTTAGCGAAATGATGGTGATGGCCGCTGAACAAATCAAACTCCTCGCAGTTTCAGTATTTTTTTCCCTCTACGGACGACGAATATAATCACGGCTCGCTGAACAGTGGGAGATACCAAACCCCCCTACCCCTTCTTCCCTGGTAACATACCTTACGCCCCTATACAGACTTCCTCCCGAGGGAACTGCTTCGTCTAAAACCCACTCCCGGCCAAGTCTTAAATAAGGCCAAACGGATGTTCATAACAGCTTCATTAACCAGACTTACTTCCAATTGGCTTTCTCCAGAATTGATCATCAGTTGCTCCATCAACGATCCAAAAACTTCGCGTTCTATAGAATAAGTAAGTAGAATGAGCAAAAGAGGTGCGGAAAATGAATGGGGGGGGGAAGAGACGGGGACGGCCGGGGGGGGGGGTTATTGACGGAAGGTGGCTCTCGTTTGTGGAGAAGGGGACTAATTTGAGATTTTACACTCGTAAATTGCACTTACCGATCAATGGGTTTAGTCTGAGATCCAACACGCAAATGGTGGAATTAAACTTCAAGACCGGCTGGAAGGACATTGCGCCCTCTGTTGAAATGCCACACTGCTGCATATCCAGCGCTTTGGAGGAAAATTTACGGCGATGAAAACTTATAATCATGATAATAAAAATCAGTAACTCAAAACCTTATGAAGGATGGAATCGAACAAAAAAACCTCACAGACTGTACATTCTATAAATATACACATATATTTGTCGTATTCTACGAATCTCCCTTTGCTCTCTGCTCCGAGCTGATTATAACTCCAAGGACAAAAAAACGCTTTATGTAAGTTTCGTACCAAACGAACGGGACTGTTCACACAATGTATTGCAATCAGAGAGCAATTTTTCAGAACTAACCTTTAACCCAGAGGTCATCTTTGAGTGCCTCAGCAATCAACTCAGCTCCTCGATCGTTAATCAATGGATTTTTACAAATTGTTATTCGCCGAAGTCCTGGCATTCTGTCGAGATCTGGACGGCGATACCGCAGGCTGTCTTGCCATGCTACACTGTGGCGTCTAGTGGCTTGGTGCTGTGTATTAATAAAGTAACGCTAAATAGCAAGTTCACAGTCCTTCAAAACTCGATCCTCGATTCTAGATAACCTCGAGATTCGAGTCGAGTGTCGAGACGTGCGAGTCGAGTTTCGAGTCGAGTATCGAGTCGTGCGAGTCAAGTTTTGAGCGTTCGAGACAAGTATCGCGTCATACGATGCAAGTTTTGAGATGTTTGAGGAAAGCATCGAGTCGTAGGAGGCAAGTTTCGAGACGTCCAGGTCGAGTATCGAGTCGTGCGAGTCGAGTTTCGAGATAAGTGACGAGTCGTAAGAGGCGAGTTTCGAGTCGTGGATCAAGACGTTCGAATCGAAATTTGAGCCCTGACTTACTAAATAAAAGAAAAATAATTTGCCACACCTTTATCACTTTAGCCAAAGTGTCTGCTCCTTTCCAAGTGAGACTGCAGCCAGAGAAGTTCACAGTTATTACGGACGTGTTGTTTTTTATTGCATTGCAAAGGACTGCAAAGGAAAAAGTCGAGATTCAATTTGATACAGTTTTTGTATTTTAGTAAAACATTTTGTCATCTTATTGGACAAATAATAGACTAGTACCTGACTGGTATAAACTTCGCTATTTTTGACGATTTCTCAACAAAATTAATGTATAAGTATTAACGACTACTCACTTTCAACGCCACTGTCACCGATTTGGCAGAACTCCAAGGACATATGCTGTAGAGTTTTGTTCTTTGCAATACCCTTGGAAGAAAAAATATTTCAATTTTGGTGAAAAAAATTTGACAAAAAGAAGGAATCAAAAAGTTCTAATTAATAACGAATGAATGAATGAATTCCTTATGAATGAATTCCTTATTTATATTGCGCCCTTTCTATACAATATTCAAAGGCGCAGTACCCCCCATCAATTTGATAGACACTACACAAAGATAGACCACAACACCGGGCACTACGTGCCCTGCTCTTTTCGAACATTGTGTGGGTTCTTTAACGTCCCACAAATTTTTTTATCACATACAAGGGCTTGTGAGACGGGACCTCCATTTATCGTCCCTATCCGCGAAGACTAGAAAGTCTAACCATTTGCAGATATTACTACAAAGGCAGCACTTTCTTCTCCGTTATTTAAAGACCCTGAGTGTTGGTCCGGCCGTATTCGAACTCACAACCTCCCGCACAACAGTCCGGCGCTCTACCAATAATATTGAGCTAACCGGGAGGCGGTTAGCTCAATTGGTAGAGAAATGAAATGTTCTAAGACTTATACTCCTGTCTAACAGGCCCCTTCTCACATACATAATTATACCATTGTATGATTTTTTCGTCTAAATCGGACACAAGTGTCCAAAATTGGACAGCAGTGTCCAGTCTACATCAATAGCATCTAAAATCAGCCATTTATCTCTAATATCAGAACTAGTGTCTAAAATCGGACAGTAAGTGTCTGAAATCAGACACTAGTGTTTAAAATCAAACATGAGTTTACGATCAGTACTTTCTACTATCTAGTGTCTAAAATCAGAGTTTGTGTCTTAATCAGACATTGTTGCCTATAATCAGACACTATCTCTAAAAATTATTCTAACACCAGTGTTAATCAGGAAAATTATTTAGAGCTTTATCACCTTGTTACCATGCACTGAGCAAGCTGGGTTTCACAGTTTTCTATAATTTTTTCAACTAGCAAGATCCATACAGTCTATGCCGAGAGTGAAGCAGTAATAATGGCCTGCAAGAGCTGAAATCCCCTTGAAATACTTTGTTTTTTTTGTTTTCTCAACTATTGCAAATCATACCTTTGCCAGGCATGTCAGGTCTCTTTCTCTCAGCGGAATTCCTTCAAAATTCAAAGAAGTCAGATTCTCTGTAACAGCTAAACACTCTTTAACTGCCCTGCAAAATTCATAGTAAGAATAGTGTTTTAATAATGTAATTGTTTATTAATAGACTAAGTGAAACTAAGAATGTGAAAATAAGTCAACAAATTACATAATGGATATAACTTAAACACCTCCAAAAAGAAGTGGTTTAGATATGCTAACTGCAGTTCAAGAAAAAAAAATAATAGTAGATCACTGAGCTTGCTTTAAAATTACCAACCCTTAAAATGAATGAATGAACTTTAATAATTATTCCTGTACAGGCTTTTCAGCAACTATTTACAATTATTGTAGACAATTTACAATCCTAAATGAACTTAAAATAGGGTACTAAAAATGAAAGATATATTATATATACATATGTCCAATGGGTATCATACAAAGACTATTAATGTGCCCCTCTAAGGGAGTCCTTCATAGGATGTTTCAGTGACTTTACTGAAGGCAAGTTCACTAGGTCACTACTCAGGGAATTTAATAGTGAAACTGCTCTAAAGGCAAAGGTTCGTTGACTGTTCGCGGACTTATAAAAAGGGATCTGAAGTTTGTTGCTATGCTGCGAGGCTCGATCATGTATGGTGGTGTGTTTTTGTAACTTGTTACATAAGTAGTTGGGTGCTAAGTTATTGGCACACTTATAGGCCATAACTGTATCTCTAAGTTGTAGTGTCTGGTTCACTGACAACCAGTTAAGTTGATGCAATAGGGGAGTAAAATTGGAGAATACTGTAAAGTTGTTTTGAAGAGTTGCTTTTTTAATGGTAAATTGATACACAGGAAAAGCTAAAGCTCGGATCTCTTTAAACTCTTTAACTACCAGAAGTGATTGACATGAAACTTCTCCGTGTAATATCCATACATTATCCAGTAAACAGGTAACGAGAACACACAAACTTATCAGGTAGAAGTTGTTCTCTTGATCTAACATCAAGTTCTTGTCATTAATTAACAAGGAAATGTGTAGCAACCAGAGGGGAGAGTTAACAATCAGATCATAGGAGTTCAAAGGTTAATGATAAGTGGGAATTTGTATTCTCTTTTAGTATAATTTCAGAGCTGAGCAAGGAGTTTCCAGCAATCTGATTGGTCGAGCGGCTCCTTACATGATGCTATATAAACTGCTCCACAAGGTTTATATAAAAATGTTAAAATAAAATGTTAATAAATGTTACTAAAATGGTATGAGTTTAGAAATTTCTCTGTTGTTCAGCTCTGAAATAATAATAATGCTAAAACTAATAATAATAATATCACGCATTTATATAGCGCTAAGTCGACTACTTCATAGTGCTTTACAATATCTACTATATGATTAAAAAAATACAAATTAATAAAAAAAGAAAAAATTATACTAAAACAATTATTTGCCTCAGGTTCGGTGAATAATTGACTTCATCTCAGGGATTACTCGGCAATATTCACCTTGCCTTCGGCAAATAATTGTTAAGTAGAGATCTAGTTACCGGGCACCACTATGAAAGCAGCAGGAGGAAAGTAATGGCTGTTATGGCCCAGCAAATGAATATATTCTTTCTTATAAAGTAATGAAAAAAAAAAAAACAATTTTCAGACTTCAAAAGGGGGGAAGCTGGATAGTTTATAACTACCGTACCTGCAGACCCTGTATGTGATATCCTTGCTGCGGATTGCAGGTGCTTTCTTCCTCAGTGCTTGTAAACGTTGCTCTGTTACTTCTGATTGAATAAGAGATTAAGATAATTTATGCAACGAGTGACTTTCCACAAGTTTATACTGCATTTTCATCAAGTAAATTTGTAGCAGGAGGACAGTGTAAAGAGTCAGAGAGAGGATAATATTCTCCTTGTCTAAAAAAAAATAAATAAAGGCTGATAGTTTTGAAAGAAACTGTTTGGGGCTGCGTCGGTGAGAGTAATGAAATAACTTGGATATATCAACAAAGTTGAAGTGGTAAATTGGCCACCGTAACGATTACAAAAGCAATTACAAAAACCATTACTATTCGCTCCGACGAAGGGCTAATGCTCGAAATGTCAGCTTTTGTAATCGTTACGGTGGCCAATTTACCACTTCAACTTTGTTGATATATCCAAGTTATTAAAAAAAAAATAAAATGGCTCAGGTAATGGAAGTTTAGCCAGAGAATCTTCATAGTATTTGAAAAATTCTCCAGGCTTGAATGTATAATGACCATTCAGAAAATAAAGTTGGATAAATTCATAATGTATGTACTTTTCTAATACTGATCATGAATACTGAAAAAGTTGCTCTGTTATTTAGCAATAGCTCCACACAGCTGGTCAAAGCAAGAGATATTTCCAAAAGAACTTCGTGCGATTACTTATGTGAACAGTTTTAAGGCACATGTTAGGACTTATCTTTTTAAAACATTTTATCGGTGAGCAATTTTATATTCAGTTCTATTCTCAGTTTGACATGTTTAAGTCAACTTTTAATTTAATCAAAAGTGTAATGTGCTTTTGATCATTGCCTGTAAAAAGTGCACTATATATTGATAAATTATTATTATTATTATTATTATTAGTATTATTATTATTATATTTACTAAGGGTGTGTGGCATGAGAGAGGGAAGGCTAAAAAAAAAGTGCTTGAGCCAATTTTTTCATCCATGCAAACCCTATCCCTGTTTCCATAACATGAAGCAACGGGGGGGTATAATATTACTGGTACTACTCTCCCCTGGATGGGATGCTAGTTTGTCCCAGGGTAACCCCCCAATATTTCATCAGGCTTCCCTGACAATACTTCAGTACCTATAATACTCCTGCATGGAAAAACATTCTGTGAGAGTAAAGTGACTTGCCAAAGAACACAACACAACAACTATAGCTGCTGTAGCCTGCTTGTAGACAGTGGTATATGTTTTCAAGCGCAAGATACGGTACGGTGAGTTTTCAGTTGCCATATTGGACAGGTGGAAGATTTGTGATAAGTGACAAAGGGAGGGGGGAGGGCAAAGGAGAGAAAAACTAGTTTTTTTTTTTCTCCCCTTCATTCCTCCCCCTCACTTTGTCAATTATGCGAGATCTAAATCCACCAATCCAATATGGCAACTGAATATTCGCCGCACTAAGTTTCACACTCGAAAACACAAACTATCACTTACAAGCAGGCTACACAATGACCCGGCTAAGTCTCTAACCCAGACCTCTAGACTCGGAGGACATGATCAAAAACCAGGCGTCTCCAGGTTTCAGATTCCTGGTAGGTGATTGGTATCTGTTGGTATCTGATGTTGTAAAAGGCTAAGTCTTTTTACGAGGCAAGTGGCCCATCAGGCCAGCACTTAACTCCAGTTCCCATAGTATGAAATGACTAGGAATATTTCTACCCCCCTGGATGAGATGCTAGTCCATCGCAGGGTTACCCACTAGCATTAAATTCGCCGGTACCCATTTGAACACCTGGGTATATCTCGGAATAATTCAGTACTGTTAAAGCGCTGAGTGTTAGAATTAAACAATGTGTACTGTCGCATCAAGTTCAATATTGCATACCTTCATCTGGATAAAGCGTTTGCTGCCAATAACTCCTGAATGCGACACTTTTTAAAGTCTTGTTGATCTTTAGCGCGTTCAAGATCGGCGTCCAGTCCGAATGGCGGATCCGATCGGCATTGCAATCAATGATGAGTTCATCTAGGTTCGCAGTGATTGATCCCAGAGGACAAGAGTTCTGCAAAGCACACAGATTATCGTAGCAAGATGCGAAGTCAACGGAGTTCTTCTGTCTCTGACGGACTGTCTCAATCATGGCCATATCTGGCGCGCTTTTGCCAAGGGATCACAACAGTGCAGCCCCAAGGAACTTTCTAGCGATTTGCATGACATCCACGATAGAAAAACTGTTAGGCAGTTGCAGATCTACCCTCAAACGTCAAGAAAAAATATTCCATACGAGAGAAAATTCCAACTAATAACATAACATTTTGGTTTTTTACTCCAACGGTTTTGGTACTACTGAAAAACGCTAACTTATGCCAAAATTGCATGCGGGCTCAAATATGTTCCACAGTTTATCTGACCAGCGGAACAATCGTTTAATTCAACATGGCGCATTTGAGTACTGATCCAGCTTCCAAAGATCGGTAAAAGCTTTAATTTACCATCCTTCATCTTCATTCGCCTCTCATTTCTATTTTTTCAGCTAAGATTAATGTTTTTTAAAGCTGTGTGTTGGTCATATTTCAGATGGATCGTGGTTTACCCAGCTTATTTGAATAGCAGAAGAACAGTTCAACAAGGACGACGTGTTCCTAAAGAAAAGGTACATAAAATTAAAAGCTTGATGTAAAATCCTTCCTGAAAGCTTTGAGAATTCATTTGTGAACTCTAAAGATGTTTTTTCTGGTAGATCTTGATGTGAATCTAACGTAGGTATGACGATCATGGTTATATATTATGGATCTAGTATCACTGCTAAAATTCATGAAAGCTAAAAATGTACGTACGTTTTTGTCGGTTTTAATTTGTATTCCTAAGGCTGCCGACAATCCAACAGTTTATGAAATAAGAGATGTATGCCAGAGTCAAGGACTTAACTGTGAAGTAGAGGTAAATATTGTAAATCTTTTTATTTTGTTTTTAACCTGTAAAGTTCTTCTCTCTCTTTTTTTTGAGGTGCTAGATATCTCGGAAACAAAGTGAGCAATGTAATAGAAAATGTTAAAAATGTCTAATGAACAATTATTCCATGAGCATGTGTTGGATATGAGATAATAGATAGCCAACGAGGCGTGTAGCGCCAAGTTGGCTATAATCATCTCATATCCAACAAGCACGAGTGGACTAATTGTTTTATTAGAAACGTTAAATTAAATGATCACATTTTAATAAATTTTTTCGCTCCCTTTTAATTTTAATGTGACACGTACGCTTACCATGTTTGTAGATTATGGTATATTGGCTCATATACCTTAATGGCTAAACCAATAAAAAGTCTTGAACTGCATTATCCAATGATCCAGTTTTTAATAATAAGATATATTTAACAATTATTGAAGTTGAAGTTCATTTATTTGTTTAAGCAGGTTGATTAATTGGCAGCTGTAAGAGCTGATGTGAACCTGCTGTCCTAACCCACCCATCCCACCCCAGGGGAGGACATCCATCACACAGTAATCTCGTGTGTGGGAAATTAATGTCTCCTGCCCCAACCCTGCAGGAGACAGGACCTCCATTTATTCGTCCCTATCCGAGAAGACTAGAATATCTAACCATTTCTTGATGTTATAGAAAGGTAGCAAATTCTTCTCAATTATTTTAAGACCTTGAGTGTTGGTCCGGCCGGGGCCGGACCTTTTTGAAATCGAGGTGAATAGTGGCTAAATATTTACCAAGCCGCGAAGCGGCAAGGTAAATATTCCCAAAAGCCACTATTCAACAAGATTGAAAAGAATAATTGTTTTAGTATATACACACGAAGTGATCCCGACAAATTTAAAAGGAAGCCATTTAAAGGCAGTTTCTGCTTCTGAAACTTTAGCGAAACACGAGTTTATGCCTGTCATTTTGTTTTCACATTATCCACTCGCTCGGAGGTGTATATTTTTGATTAGCCCGAGATAGCAAACCAATCAGATTGCTTGAAACGTCAAGATCACTGAGTGTGTATATACTAAATATATATATATATATATATCAATTAGGGAACAACAGTTGATCCAATACCAAATTCTCCTACCTAAGATCATAAGAACTGTATAACAGACAGTAAGGAGAATAAACAATGAAATCTTGGAAGTGATAGGGTTAATAGATTTTTGAAATATCTCTTTTTTTCCAGAGCAAATTTTATCCTAAAGACAGTGCTAAAGATGCCCTATGTAAAGGCAGAGTAAGAGTTCAACTAAAAAATAGTGATGAAAGCTTTGTGAATGAAAAATTCCAATCAAGTAAGTCAATAATCTGAGTGTTAACTACATGACAGTGTTAAAATGCAGAAGTACTGTATCATTATTGGTTTCATGTTCACTTTCCTTCATTTCACTGTACATATATATTTCAATTGTTTTTTGTTGAATGAGGTATCAGAAAATTGAAGCAAAAGTGTTCATTCCATATTCCAAAGTTATATCATGTAGAAGAATGGGACTGGTTCATGTTGATTTTTGCTTAGCCTTCATCAATCTATAGAAGATTAATGTTTACATAATATTTACATAGTTTAATGCAGTACAAGAAAACCACAAAGTACACAACAAAAGTATTTTTTTTTCTGCTGTTCAAAGTTAGATTGTGCTTCAGTTAAAGAAATAGACTTCTTCAAAATACCTTAAGGTTCCTGAAATTTTTATTTCCAGAGCTTACAATTTTCTAAGTTGTAGAGTAAATTCCTTAAATTTCCCTTTTAAAACATGTTGCAAATGTTCTGTTTTTGCTTTCACAGGGAAAGCATTATTTCTATTTCTTGGTGAAATGATCCCTAAGTTGAAAAGTCGTCAAAGCAAGTCTTCACAAAGTGATAATACAAACCAGCAGCAGGGAGCTGGAGCAACTGCGAAGAAAAAGAAAGGAAAGAAAGGCAAAGGGAAATAAATAAGATATTTGCAACAATCATGTGTATTAATTTTAAAAAGACTATTTTTTCTCAAAGTCCATTAAAATTGTGGTCTACAATCATTTGTTTTGTTTCATTAAATGTGGTTCTTTGAGATTTGTGGTTTGGGAAGGATTTCAATGAGTGAGACCTCAAATGCATGGGTTAGGTGATGGGATGTGACAAAAAAAATGTTTTATCTCTCAATACATTTACTATAATTGGTCAATTGGAATCCTGGGATATTACAAATATCTTACTAACCTCATTTTCTCAATATGTGTTGTAAGTTTAGGAACATCGTTTTTTGCACCTGGATTTATAGCCCATGCATTTTTGTGCTTGATCCATAAATCTGAGCGGGAAAAACTTTTACTTACAGGACAGAAAAAGCCTCAGTTAGTAAGAGGTTCAAATTTTACCACAATGTAAAACACAATGTGCTTGATGGATACTCTGGAACCTTTTCTTAATTATTTCTTTATGAAAAACAGACACATACATTAATGTAAATTCCTAACTTGAAGGCACTAAGACTCCTTTTTCAGGTCTCATCTACTGGTGTTTATCCATTCCATTAACTCTAAGCTGGGTGGCAACAATCTGACATTGGAACTTTCCTTTATTCACAAACCCTTGGTATAAAAGCTTGAAAAGCCAGGGAAAAGTAATAATTTTCTGCAGTCAGTGGATGAGTACAGTTAAATGTAAATGAAATGGCCAAAATATTTCTTTTATTTGGTACTGATTTGGGTAATTTTTTGAAAATTAACACGGATAGCAAAAAGGGACCTAAAACACACTCAAGACTGCAAATGGGCCCTCACTATTAGGGTTGCAAGAGATGGTAGTCTCTGGTAAACCTCTCTCCAACACACTTTCCAGCATGCAAATAAAGAAGACCTTCTTGTGGACTGAAACACACTCTTTACATCTTGGAATACGTACATAATAGTATTCTCTCAAACTGAAATGGCTGTAAAAGGCCTGCCTGCCAGTCTCAGTATTTTATTAAGTCACACTAGATTTTAATTTTACTTTTTTGAGGTTACTTGGGTTAAGCACCTATTCATGTAGATGGAAGAGCAGAGTGCATCTCTGTCATTACCCTGTGAGCAGAGCCTTTTCTTCTTTTCTTTTTAACCCTCCAAGGGAAAAGGCTCTGCCAACAACCTGTTGTTGCTTTGAAATGCCGAAAGCCCAAAACTCCGTGCTACTCGAGCCGGTTTTGCCTCCAGTCAAACCGGTTTTGGTGCGCACACCTTTGTTTTTCATGTACACATATGACCAAATCTGCGCCCACAATAGTTCAAGGGGGCCTGGAAAAGGTTCAGTTTCTAGGCAACTGCCACGCATGTTCAAACGAGCAACAACAGGATGTTGGCAGAGCCTTTTTCCTTTTTCAATTCAAGGACAGATTAAAGAGGCTCAGCTCGCAGGGTACTCTGTCATAAAAATCAACAGTTTTCATTGTTTGCGCTTTAAGGTGTCTTTAAACGATACTGTACGAGGAAGTCAATTGTTGACCACTTCTAGGAGTGTAAGGGTGAAAGTAAGTTAAGTAACAAAATGAAACGATGTTTTGACATGATGACCACATGATTTTTATGTGCAAGAGTCTTGTAACAATGTGTAAAGCTTTGATTTCACAGGGAAATTGTTGATGAGACATCAGACCAGGCATTTGGTAGGTTAATGACAACTCTTTTGTCAGGGGGAGCTGTGGATCTCTTGACAGTTGGATTCCTATGTGGAATGGGTGACAATGGAGGAGAAATTTGTTCCTGTCCGGGTTCAACACTCTGTTGTCCATTCCCAGCAACTGGAGGCTCTTGGAAGTGCACATGGGGAGATGTTGGACGTGGATGTTGACCTGGGAAATAAAAAAAGAACACTCAGTCTGGAAATCATGAAATGTTCACAATTGATAAGCTAATTAAAAGTTTCATCCTTAGAATTCCTTGTTAGGCTTAATATGAAAATGGAACAAACAAACATGGCATAAAATGCTACAAAACATTGAATTTCTTGTAGCATTTGATGCCATGTTTGTTTGTTCCATTTTCATATTAAGCCTAACATAACATTTGATAACTTTTAGGTTGACTACTTGTGCTAGGTAAAGAAATTCACATCAGGGCATCAGTGAGAGAGGTGGGCCCAAACATCACTGCATGTCCACTTTTTATTTACAGATTTCATGCCAACAACTAAATTATTATACATGTTACTCTAATTATTCTTTTAGAATGATGGACTAAATACAATCAACGAGACAACTTTATGTGCTTGTTTCTATTCATTGTACCTTCCAAATCCTGCACATTTCCACTATCCTGGTCACTATGTCTGGCTGTCACACCCTTCTGCCTGTTAGCCATGTTCTGAAGCCGTTCCCTAAGCTGATGATTGGCAGGAAGTCCACAAACTGTATTCCTAGAAACTGCTGCAAAACCTTTAGGTTTTGATATACGTTCTGCTTTAGTGTTTGGTTGGCTGTGGCCTTGCTGATGAGGCTGATGTTGATGGTGCAAAACACTCACAGTTTGAGTGGAAGTCACTGCTGGTCCAGAGGGTGCTGCCTGGGAAAATATTAGAGAACCATCCTGAGGTCTAACTAGAGACCCTTGTGGACCATCAGGCAATAGTCCCACAGCACTGACAGTTGCTCTTTGACCAGTTGGTCCTTGAACTTGCGAATTTCCTTGTCCTGAAAATGCTGGTGGACGAGCTGGTCCAGGTTTCATGGCATTGCCAAATGCTGGATGCAGTCCTTGTTTTGCTTGAGGATGACTTTGTGCTGAAAACCCTTGTGGGTCACCAGGCCTTGGTTCCATAGCATTAGCAATTGCAGGCTGCAGTCCATGCCTTGCCGGTGAATTATCTTGCACTGAAAAGCCTTGTGGGTCTTCAGGCCTTGCTTCCATGCCTTCGGAAATTTCAGGCTGCAGTTCTCGAACCAATTTTGGGTGACCTTGAGCTTTGTACACTTGTGCACCAATAGGCCTTGGTTCCATAGCATGGTCAATGGTGGGCTGCCTTTGTGGATGTTTCTGAGGATTATGTGAAGGATTCATGGAAAATCCTGTAGGTACTCTAGAGGAAGTACTAGCTTGGGGTGGCAGGTTAACTGGGGCAACATTGGGCTCACTGGAGATGCCAGCTATAGGCCTTGATGATGATCCTTCTCTCCTTCCAGCATGAGTGAAGGTAACTTGACTTGGTGGGTACATGACAATGTTAGAGCTTATCTCACTGTGACCTGGAATCCCAAAAGTAACTTTAGATGATCCAGAATTTTGATATGCTGGAATGAGCTCATTTTCAGATTGAGAAGAAACCATAGGAGCCACTGGATGATGTTGTGATAAGGAATTCTCAGAGGAAATCCAGGTGGTAGCCTTTAATGGGCCTCTGCCATCTACGGCTTGACTGAATACTTTGGCTTCTTGTTGAGATGTTGCAGAATTGCTCTCTGTAGTGGAATGCTGTGGTACATCATGATCTGCTGGTGTAGCAAGAGGTATGAAAGAAGGTCCATCTCTGGTGTCTGTAAAAACTCCTCGGCGTTTGTCATGTCCAACACTTTTTTTCTCCCCCTTCTCATGTGCTTGGCCAACTGGAGCACCAGGTAAATATTCCAAATTATGATCTTCATCACGCATTGAATTCAAGGCATCGGTACCACCTTGCTTCAGAGCCACAGGGTTCAAGCTGTACAAGGTGTTTATACTGTTGGAGAGTGCTTGATACTCATAACTTCTTAGAACAGCAAACAATTCTCTCTAGAAAAAGAAAAGGAAAAGGACTCTTGAAATGTGATTCTCTCATTACAAACTTTCTTTCGGTACAAGGTAACCTAACTTTCACAAATTTGTTTAATCATATGTCGGGTCATTGCAGGAGCCTTGCCTGGAATGACAGAGTGAAGCAACAAATTCTGGATGAGATTCAAGTCCATTGTGCCTGGCCCTTCCTCTCCAGAATTTTTTGAAGGTGTTTTCCCGGTGTGATGGTTATTGGTGTCTATTTACACTCTGTGTTAACTTCATCTTTTCTAGAACTTATTGTTTCCTTTTACCTTCAAGTATTGCAGGTGCTCATCTGTATTTTTCTTATATTCTAACAGTTCATTTTGCAAAGCTAGGTTTTGTTCTTGGGTGTGGAGAATATCCTAAGAGAAAGTATAAATACACATATGTCACATAAATTTACTTATTGGCAGTGGGAAATATCATTGATTAATAGTTTTGTGTTTTGTGGGTCAGAAATAACTACAGTGTTGCTCATTGTGCATACATTGCAGCATTACCTGCACTTAACTTGTAAATAATTCCTTGCATTACTTGTCTGTTCCTGTTATGTTTTGGAGTTAAGACTGCAACTTCTTTTTTTAATGACAATATGATGAAGCTGGTATCCTTCCAAAAGCAAAAACTCCAATTTGACAGGTTGCTATGGTTGCTGGACTGATTAACGATTTGGAAAATTTACTGTCAGCAATACTTCAAACTCACATTAGTCAGAGCATCAACCAAAGCTCTCTGTTCTTCAAATCCCTGCAGCACTTGCTCTCTCATAACCATATCTGCTTTTCTTTGAACTTCACTCTTGAAATCAAATATTAAAAAATAGTAAAATAAATTTGCGTTACTTAGTGACCATGCATGAGGTCAAGATGGCTGGATATTGGCCAAGTTCTTTGTAATTCTTGTCCAAGAATTACAAACTCAGTACAAAATCAATGTTTTTCATGTGTACGATCAAAGTTAGGTAAAGCCGAGCAGGATAGGGTAGCCAATCAGAACACAAGATTTGCTTCATATTGCCCATGGGTGCTGCTACTGATATAACAATGATATAATATGGTACGTCAGGTTAATTAAAAGCAGATGTGAATACCAACATGAGAGTACACTAAACCAAGAGTTGGCAATCAACCACAGCAATAGTAATGTACCTCTTTCAAGTAACCCATCAACTTGGTGACAGTAGCTATAAGCGATGCAGTATAACCACTAAAGCTGCCGGTGGAGGATGGGGAAGGCAACTTAGTTTGTTGGCGCCCTGTTTCATATTCATATCTAGCTACTTCACCTTCCAGGTCTTCCACCATCTTTTGAAAACACAGTCAAAGACAACTGTAAGTACATATCACATCAAAATCTAGTCCTAACATTTTCTGAGTAACAATTAAAATAACAAGGGCTAAGGAATGGAAGCAAGGCCTACCACTAGAGTTTCAAAGGCTACAATGCATTTATTTAAAACCAACATAACTATTATAATCAGGGCTCGACACTAACGATAGCCAATTAGCCACAGACTAGTAGAAATTCAGTTTTGGCTGGTAGTTTTTAATTCCACTGACCAGTTTGGCTAAGAAACAAACTGAAATTGTTGTAACATTTAACATGTCACTAGCCACTTGGCTAGTAAGTTGAAAAGTCGGTGTCGAACCCTGATAATTGTAGCATGGTTTACAGTAATTCATTTGAGATGAAGGAATCAATTTTACTGGTAATCATCAATTCATAATAATAATAATAATAATTCCCACACCTTCTTTAAGTCATCAAGGCTTCTTATACCACTAGAAAACGAATTTGATGCTTGCTTGTGACTACTTTTTGTCTTTACTTTGCCAGATCCTTGAGAACCAGAGCCTACGCTTCTAATGAAAAGACAAATTCACATTCATTAAACCTATGAATTAACTCTTCCCCCTTAATAAGACCCCCTTTTAAATAAGTTCCCCCAAAATCTTTTTTTAAAAGTAATCATGTTATACTCTGGTACCTTGTTAGTTGGTCTCCAACATGTTGTGAAATCACCTCCTTTGATGTTGGCTCTCCTATGGACACTTGACAATCATATGATGATGATGATTATTATTATTATTATTTTTTTTTTTTATTTTAATATATGATTATCAAACAATGATTGATTGATAAAACAAATTATTTTTACAAGACTTTCTAATAATTATTGTTAAATTTTGAGGAACAATACTGCTTGAAGTTAATGTTGAACAGGTTGCAAGACAAGTTCTTTGGTTATTCAAACTTTACCTAATGTAGTAAATGGCTTGAACCTTGGGGTAACATGTGAAGGTGTAGTCTGATCGTCCGGGTGAGTGTAGTCCTGAGAAGGACTGTTGTCAGTGGTAGTGACTAGTCACTACCACCGACAACAGTCCTTCTCAGGACTACACTCACCCGGACGATCAGACTACACCTTCACATTTTACCTAATGTATTGTTATTTAAGAATTTGAAAACTGGAGAACAGTACGGGGCCACCCTGCCTCCCATTCCCAACATGAAATCATTAGCATGCAAATTCTCCATTCTGTTTTTCAGACATTTCCAATAGTCTGGAGTTTCATTAAGGGCCAGGCACCAGGCAAATTAACCAGTTGTGCGGAAGGTTTTGCCCACCTGATTTGATGATCTGGAGGAAAGTTTATCTAACTTATAAAGAAGGTCAGTTCAATGAGTTTTGCCCACCTGTGAAAACCAATTGCCATTCTGTTAAGAACATTAATTTAATGAAACCCCTAAGTGGTATTAACGAGTTTGCAATCTTATCCTTAATCTCCTAAACTAATCACTTGATAATGTACAGAAAATAAGATGCTGGCCACTGCTGTGGGTAAAACAAGGTAAAGGAGAGCTTCCATTCATGTGGTACCTGTTTTCATAAAATTAGGCCCGCCTGCAATCACAGTTCTTGATGATTCCTGACTAAGAAAGGATGGAGGCTGACTGCTAGAATCATGTCCAGCAAGCACCCTGCCATGTGCAGACACTTTATCAGTGCTACGTCCTTCTTGAAATGGCATACAATCTTCATCACCACCTGTTGAAGGAATGGTGGCTTGTCCATCGGTACTACTCACAGGTGGCAGCTCTTGACCTGCTCGGCTTCCTGTCAGGCATGTTGGCATTGGGTGTTCTGCTTGTTTGCTTTGCTCCTCAGCCACATATTGGCGGAATCTTTGGACATCAAGCGTAGGTTGAAAGGTGATCCTTTCTTTGTCAGGTGGAGGTGTCTTTGGGGATGGCTCCTCATCTGAAAAATAATAGTACAGTCACGTAACGACACAAATCAAAACAACATTTTTGCTACCATTTGTGAGTCACTTTAGAGTTCCTCTCCTTCCACATCCCCCTGAAGCTCCCTATAGACAGAAATGAAATTACTTCTACTTATATAAAGGGCTAGGATTCCTTTTACCATTATAATTACTCTATCATTGATTCATTGATTCGTTGTAATAGCCAAAACCTTGACCAAGCCAGCCCAATTTTCTGAAACAATACAAAATAAGATAAAAAAATCCTAGCCTGTGTACAGCCACTCCCTACCCTCCAAAAGAAATTCGGGAAAACTCATCCTGTGCTAACACTGTGCTCAAATTTAATTCTTCCCTTTCTGAGTTGTATCAATGATAATTTTTAGACACAAACCTTCTTTGTCATGATCTGGGAGTTCATTTAGTGCCGGTGTTCTCATGATTGAGTCACTCAGTAATGAAAGATGTGTTGGAGTTTCAGGCATTTCAGCCACAGGACCAACTGGAAGTCTAACAAAAAGATTTTTGCAATGAGAATGAACTCCATAAAAGGGCTAAAAAATCATTACTTCAAAAGTTACCATAACACACAAATTAATGATAGCTGTAACATTTTAAAGCTACAGATATTCCTAAGTGATACAGTGTATTTCCAGTTTGCATGGACAAAATTACAAGGGTTGTTGGCAACAGGCAACAGCCAACATTTCCAGCTACTAGTACTTTGAGGCTTTAATTGGTGAAAATGACCTCTTTCATTGAAACAGATTTGAAAACTGGGAAAATAGGCAAGGGAAAGCAAATTTTATTTAATATGGAATGTTGGCAATATATTCCAAAGTCTGAGCCAATCAAGAGTCAAAAATTTTTTAAATTATTAAATAATGAATTTTAAAAAAGAATCCAAATAAAAACGTTGACCTACCTGTTTTCTTTACCATTGAAAAGATTACTTGGAGCAGCAGTAATGTTAGGAAATCCCATATACTTCTGTTTTGAACATTTATGAAAAAAAATTAAAAAAAAAAAATTCATGTCTGACAGTAAGACTGCAATTCAAATTATATCAAAATAGAACCTTGTTGTCATAAAGATTATTATTAGTGTTGGTTTTATAGTATCAATGAAATAACCTTTATTGAATCTAACATGAAAGTGTATAAAAAATAAAAAAAATCTTGCAAGTTACAATTCTCCTTTTAAGAAAAAATATCACTAACCTAAACTACATAATTATATGGCTATGAATAATAAAATTATAATGTGCTGTTTAGGTAGTCTATATCTTACTTTAAGTCTCTCGACAAAGGAAATGCAAAGCCTTCAAAAGTTCAATGCAAAAGAATAATAAGAAAAATTTACTATAAAAATAAAAATAATTGGTTTTATAGTTGCTTTTAATATTCTAACAATCATTTTTATTATCATTAGTACTAATTATTATTATTATTATAATCATTACCTTTTTTTCTTTATTGTCCTTATCACCATCCTCAAAACTTTCACCATCTAACTTACCTTAGGATCATCACCAAATAAATCTTTTACAACTGACATTGTCTTGTCTGATTCTGATAGCACATCATGAAACTACCAAAGAAAATACATTTTCAATTGTTTGCAGTTTTAAAGTAGTTCACACTTTTTATTCCCACCCTCAGCTTTTGTTCATACTTGGTTTATTTTTTATTTCAACTCAGGTGTTAATTAATCCTGAAAAATCACTATTTTGCATTTTCCTTTCTTCAAATACCTTATCTTGACCATACAGAACCTCCTGAACAATGGCCAGCTTGCGTCTTTCAACTGTGTTTGGAGTTTGGGTGGTAAAATCTGAAAAATACATCAATATTAAAAATGCCATAGAACTAAAGCATCTAGAGAAAAAATATGCTATTGTTTTTTGTCAGGAAGTCATTTCATTATTTACGTCACTCTGTAATTGCAAAATCTTCCCAGACAACATTTTTTCTGCCTAGGTAGCGTGACTGTATCTGAGAGCGAGAAGTTTACAAACTTTGCTGGGCTAAAATCACCAGGTAATAATAATTATAAAAATAATTAATAATAATAAAAATCACTAGATAATAATAATTACCATAATAATAATTATAGCATAATTATTAATAATTTCAAAACAATGCCCCAGACCTAATCACTGTGCTTTTCAGTGCTCTGTTTTTAGAATCTTTGATTCCACTACTTACCAAGGCTTTGGTCTTTGGATTTATCAAGTAAATGTACACTGCCTGCATTCTTAGATAGATGAATTTCATGTCTCCTAATCTTGAAGAGGTAGAGATAATAATGGAAATAATCATGATCAAAATGATAATAATAATAATAATAATAATAATAATAATAATAATAATAACAATAATTTTTAAATAAAATAATCCTTTATTCACCATAATCACAAAAATTATAACAGCAATAATAATGATCGAAGAAGCAGAATGATGAGAATAATAATTAAAAAATCAATAAAAATAACTTCAATTTAATGTGTACTGGTTAATAATAAAAGTAGCTTGGATGAAAATAGTTTCACGATCAAAGTGGCAATGTTAATAATAATAGAAAAATCAGCTGTATGGAAAGCGCATCTTGGTTGCCTTACCCTTCCACTTGGTTGTACATGAAGGGAAGCATTTAAAAAATAAGAAAACAAAATAATCGCTTTGTCACTTTTTTAACCCCTAGCTTAACGATTTTTTCGTTATTATAAGCAGATTCGTTTTGATCAAGAGCAATAAATTTCTTTACCGGTATTTAATATTTGTTTATAACACTTTCTTAAAGCGAGAAAACTCTTTTTTCTTCCGGTGAATTATAATTATGAGTTTGGTTTCTTGAGGTACAAATATTATACCAAATTACTAACTTACTGATGCTTTGAAAAACTTACAACGAATCGCACTGATTACCTGCTCCTCTTTTGTAGCCTTGTGTACTGTGAGATCGTGTACTGTGTTCTAAGATGTTAAAAAATGACTATAAGTTCTTCGCCAGTTGTAAAGTCAGTGAGTTGTGTCAATTAACATTAACCTGACGTAAAATCGATCAATCATCGTGAAAAAAGTGATCCCATCAGATTCATTTTTTAATACTTACGTCCCACTCTGGCTTCTTTTTCTTCCTTTTTATCGGTTTCGTTTGCTTTGAAGCCACATATCGAACAGGGCGCCGAGAAGGCCGAATGTTGTGATCGGCAACAAGAAACCCTCTGGACGCCATCTTTGATATTTTTATTTCGCGCCTTCAAGTCTCTAGAGCCCAGCTTCCTTTAGCTCCTCTAGGAAACGAGGCCCAGTCCCCAAGGAGACCATTTGTTAATGTGTTATTGTTTTTTTGTTTTTGTTTTTGTTGATATGGAACCAAGGAATTATTAAATCAGGGTGTTTCCGACTAAATGAGTGCTTCAACAGGCAAACCTAAAGAGAAAATTTTAAAATGTAGTAATTCAAAATAGATGGTGAGGTTTGATTATCGCCGTGATGATTTTTCTGCTTTCCGCGCCAATTGAGCGGTTTCTTGTAATCAAACCCAAGTTATTTACAACAGCAAATCCAAACAAAGAAAGGTGTCACGAAAAGCCAATAAGAACTCAAAGAGACTGTGTCAAGCATGGGAAGCGTGAAGGAGCAACCACTGTAGAAGGCGGGAGTTTTCTTGACTAAATAAGAGCGTTTTAAAGTACTGTCAACCTTACTTTGGGCAAAGCAGGGGAACTTAAATGACCGTTAATTAGCCTCAGTAGAACACCACCAGGATGCTAAGAAACAAACACAGTCCAGATTTTTGGGTTCACAATGCAACCGTTCATTCCCATATAAATTTTTCCACTTGGCATATTATGCAACATAAATATATTCCACGTTTACTAGGGCCAAATGGGTGAGTTGCGCCTTCTGTAGTCCAACTCACTTTCAAAGGCGCGCAGTAAGTTTTACAGCAACTCCATCAGAAAATAATGAAAGGAAAAAACATGAAATTTCAAAGTTTTATTTTCAGCTCAATACACAGACTGGAATAGTTGTGTTCATGATTACCTATAACCGTTTATCACTGATTATTTACAAACGAGGAAGGACTTGACAGATCCTGTTCTTTTGGTGCCTACACCACAAATACGCACTGCCGTGCAGTTTTAACCACAACTGTAACGTTTTCACCATCGAAAACACGTTATTCTTTAGTTTCGATAACTGAAAAACAAAAGAAAAATAGATTCATTTTTCACTGATTATAATACACTTATGCCTGAAGAACATAGTTTGACAAGACAATATGAGAGGATGGGAACAACTCCAAAAAAACCAAGCTCGTCTCGAAATTGACAGTGCTGACGATCTTTTAACGTTTTTCCACGATTTTTTCATAATTTTCCTTTCAAATATATGTACATAGCAACTACTTTCCTATCGAAAATCTTAAAAAATTACACGAACACCGAAGTAATTGAATATTTAATTTAAATGAGTAAATTGAGCTTGGGCGGTGACACAAGGGTGGGATGGTGAGGTCCAATATATTTGTAAGGGGTGTCATGTGGTTGGGTTTCGTTGCGTGTTATTTCCTTCGTTGTCACAATGGCATAAACTACGACTGAAGAGAAAGTGAAAAGATGTTTCTTTTTATGTTTTTATTTTTATTTACCTCCTGGTATGTTGACTTTGTTCGACACCAAGACATCAGCTTGGATGGCTGTCATACTCACATACATGGTGTCTGGATGAGACTAATGAAGAAAAGAAAAAAAAAAAAAAAACAAGGAAGATGAATAATAATAAGAAGGGAAAAGTTAAATAATCGAGCTATACTTGGTACCCAATTCATTTAGTACATAAGCCTCGAAACCAACACGGTGATTTCGAAGCCAGTTATGCTTATCGCAAACGGCCACGCAGGGTTCAGATCCAAAATAAGCTCATTTAGATTTATTTTTTTCAGCTTTGATTAATCAGAAGATACACATATATGTGACCTCATTGGGAGCAATTGTTTGCCACTTTATCGGCAGTAAGAGGACTAGCTCGACTCCTGCAGACTTCACGAACTAATGTCGCGAGGTCTGCAAGAGTGGGTTGGGGCCTGATTCCAGTTCTTACAAACGGGAGGACCACGGTAAATCGCACTCCGCAAGAAGCCCGCGAGGCAATCTTGAGACAGCGCAAAACAGACCCTGCTCGAAGACTGTGTCACATTTAGTCCAGGATCCTATAAATAGATTCCATGTTACCGGAGGTCTATTCAGTAATAAATCACATATGACGTCAAACTGTGGTGAGAATAAAAAAAACTGGCACACTACCAAATTTTGTTGTCTTCTGTGATCTTTTATTGTGCAGACCCACGGTAAAATAGAATGTATTTGTTTTAATTGATAAAAAAGCAAAATGTTTTTTAATATATGAAAATCATATATGTGTATTGCGGTTTTACTACATAAGTAACCAAATCTTGCTCATGGTGACGACGACATCAATCCGTCTGCCCTCGAATCGATCAAAAGAACCAATCCAAATGCTTGTAATATATGTTTCAGCTTATTAAATAATGCATTATGGTTTCCAGAGCTCTTATCATAATCATAACGCGCCCTTTTAAAGTGTGTGAACAGAAATCTTTAATCAAATTCGACTAAACAATTGGATTTCTTACCATGAATTCTTCATAAAACGTATCGCCAAGTGCCTCGCGAACACGGTCGTTCACAAGAGGATAAGATCGGACAAAAAACTGAGGACAGTTAAAGAAAGCCATTTAATCATGATTAATAATGGTTGTTAACAAAAAATTAACTGATTGAGCCAGAACTAAGTTACCCCGTGATTTCAAAAATAAATACTAGCCGGATGTAAAACTTTTAACTTGGCCTAGGGTTAATTAACTATTAAAAACATACATGAAAAAGCTACATGCGTTTCATTGGCTGAAAACGAGTGTATTTTTCGTATTGCACGAGTGCAAAGTTACACGAGTGCAAAGTTTCAACACGAGTGCAAATTACAAATAACGCGCCGCGGTAAAAATTCGGGTCGTCCGTGTTGTATTTCTGTAATGCTCCTTCCACGTAACTAATTAACACGTAACACCAAGATTTCTCCTGTAATTTGATGTAAAGAAAGCACTCGTAAATTTTTCAAATTTTTAAATCTGTTAAAGAGACTTAAAAAGGTTTCGTTGAATTAAACTTTGATGAATTAATATCAGCAGAGCCACCTTAAATTTAAAAAATTGAGATGGGTCTGAACTACATTATGTAAAGACGACTGATGACGTCACGACTGTCTGAGTGACGGGAACTAAACGAATGCCTTGTGCGGTGATTGTCAATACAATACAATACAATGTTCTTTATTTCGAGAGGGTAGATACATGATTAACCCAGTAAAGAGTTTTCTAACACATGGCCCTCTAATAAACCCACCCAACCCACCCCAGCGGAGGACATCCATCACACAGTAATCTCGTGTGTGGGAAATTAACGTCTACCACCCCAACCCTGCAGGAGACGGGACCTCCATTTATTCGTCCCTATCCGAGAAGACTAGAATATCTAACCATTTCTTGATGTTATAGAAAGGAAGCATATTCTTCTCAATTATTTTAAGACCTTGAGTGTTGGTCCGGCCGGGGCTCGAACCCTCGACCTCCCGCACAACAGTCCAGCGCTCTATCCATTGAGCTAACCGGGAGGCGGTTGTTGCCTCCACTGCACAAATGCTTCTCCTGTCCATAGCACATAAATACCTCAAGAGCGATTCCCGCTTGTCTTTGACTGTCAGCATGCAGAGTGTTTCCCATGGCGAAAAGAAGACCATGAATAGTTCGAAGCTACAGCAAAAGCAAATAATAAGTTCCCTCAGAGATGAAATAACTAAACTAAAAACACAACGCAAAAGGAAACTAAACTCTATATTCTAAGTAAATAGGTTTTATGAACTGTTGATAATGTAAATCGACCACCGTAAAGAGTTTTTAAAAGCTTGCCCCCTAGCCTTTCGCTCTCACGAAGGGCTAACGTTCGAAACGTCAGCTTTGAAACTTTTTTCGGTTGTCAATTTACAATACCAATTCAGTTAATAGAACCTAATTAATGCAGTAAATGGCTTGAACCCGGGGGTAACATGTGAAAGTGTAGTGTGATCGTCCGGGTGAGTGTAGTCCTGAGGACTGTGGTTGGTTGTAGCCTGACTGACGTTTCAACAACCTGTGCGGAAGTCATCACCAGAGTCAAGTGAATAATTGTTGTCAGTAGAATGTTATTATTTCAATACCGAAACAAACGACATTGCAACTACTACGACTACAGCAACCACACCGGACATAAAAGGTATGTCTGAAAACATCTCGCGCATCTTACAACCCTTCAATATCCGCGTCGCCCACAAACCCATCACCACACTACGTCAGTTACTAACCAACGTCAAAGACAAGGACGAACCGAGGAACAGACAGGGATCGATGTATAAGATCAATTGCTCCGACTGCCAAGCCTCCTACATCGGAGAGACTGGCATAAACCTCGCAACAAGACTGACTGAACACAGACGGGCGACGAGGAAACTGGGTGATGTCAACAATCATATTGCTGAACATCATCGACTTACGAACCACAATATTGACTGGGACTCTGCACAATGTCTAACCTACAGCACTGACTACTTTCAACGACTGACTCTGGAAAGCTGGTTTACTAACTTAGAACAGACTCCCTTAAACAGATGTCAACCACTACCGGCTCCATAAAAACGACTCATTCACAACAAAAACATTACAAACGAACCGAACAGAACGACCTAACTCTACCGACGGATCGAAACAGACCAATCACGACCGACTTACGCCACTTGAGTCTTACAGCCAATAACATCACGGCAAAACTGACCAATCATTTTACACGAACTGAAATAAGAACAAAGGCTGATAGCTTCGAAAGAAACTGTTTGGGGCTGCGTCGGCGGGAGTAACGAAATAACTTGGATATATCAACAAAGTTGAAGTGGTAAATTGGCCACCGTAACGATTACAAAAGCTGACAATTCGAGCGTTAGCCCTTCGCTCCCCCTTTATTCATTCTACTATATTCTCTTGCACTTACTTGGACAAGACTTTCTGCTGTTTTGGGCGATTCTTTCGCGAGGATTCTAGTCATGGAGCAATGAACTTTGTGTGATTAATCTAACATTAAGCACATGCATACTGGCTCAAATAAGCTCATCTACCACGAATAATTTCAGAGGTCGAGTTGTGAAATGGTTATCACAGCGTATAAAGCCACTGTTAACATTTCTCGTGTCAGGCAGCTGTGTTAATAGAGAGATTTAGCACCGCGTTTATGTGAAACGGCAAACGTCAGCTTGCCCTTTCACGTTTCACGTAAAAAAGCGTAAACCTCATTACTTTAGTTTCGCGTGAGCTCAAGTCATGGCGGATTTTCAGGCGCCCCTGTATGACTTACAAGGAATAGTTTTGGTGCCCTTGTGCCGGCAATTAACTTCTACTCTGTGAGAGAAAAAGTAAAGAAATCTTACGTACACGGCAAACGCGTATCAGATTACTTTCAGGCAGAAACTGCTAAGTGCAAGCGGCAAACGTAAAAAATGGCGGTAAAAACAAGGTCACGTAGTCGCTCTTGTTGTTCACGTTTCACGTAAACGCGGTGCCAAATCTCTTTACTACCCCCATTAAGAATGCTGGTGTCACGCACGTGCGTTACAAACTTATGTCACACTACTAAAATGCCCTCAGCTGTATGTCGATCTTTTTAGAGTCACTGGAAGGAATACTGGTGTCATTATACAAGCTAAGAAGTCAGCATGCGTTGTTTTACCCCCGTAGCTCTTACAGCTGTATGATTCCTTCCTGTAAATGATGTTCATCATCGTGCAGACCATTTAACTATTCATAATTTAAGAATTATTTTATGAAAGAAACATGACAAAGCATATGACTTTATGAAATTAAGTAAAAAAATAGCTGTCCTCTAATTAAAATTGTCTTACCCAATCATCTTGGCAGCTGCTGCCTGCTGGACAAACACAGGGAGAGGGGCCTGGAGCTGAGGTGCATCAGGATCTGCCAAAACAAACATCACAGTCACGTCATCATGTATCTACAAATTCATTCAAAAGTCCATTTTACAGTTGTGTGCTTGGTTGCCAAGCCTTTGAATAGGAGTGAGGCTAGGGTTGACCTTGTTATGATACAAACCTTGCTGCCTTTCAAATGTAAATCACTTTGTTATCATGCTAAGTAGATACAGGTCTCTATCACAACAAGGTCACCTTCAGCCTCACTCTGAATCAAAGGCTTGGCAACTAAGTACACAACTGTAAAATGGCCTATTACAAACATTACAGTCACATTGACCTGTGAGACTTAAACTTTCCCATTATAAAGTGTGGGTTACTAGATATCATAATTTCTGACAAACCTGACAATGTCGCTTCTGAGCTGTCCTTGATTTCTTCCTTGGTTGGTTTCAACAATCCAACCAGACCATTAAGCAAAGAGTGCTGTACATCATACTCCATGAGCTCTTTGATCAGCTCGCAGGCTTCATACTGAACCTCCAGGTGAAGCGATCTCAGCAACATCAACACTGGTTCTACTATGGTAGGATTGGCTGCTCCCACAATGGGCTGTTACAAGAAAAAGATGATTCTAATAAATAACCAGAACCAATCATAGAGTAACCACAAGTGAGGCATGTCAAAAGTAGTGTACACAAAGACTGAGGCAAATTGAGGCAGAGGGGATAATTTATGAAAATGAGGGAGAACCAAATTAAGCCCCATTTCATCACAGAAATGAATCATTTCTCAATTATTTCATAAGTTTCACAAGGCAATAATAGTCTGTTACGGCAAAAGCTGTTCCTGGTTTCCAAAACATGATAAACTTTTGAAGAATGTTATTAAATGTGCTTCACCAGGATGAAAATTGCTTTTCAATCACCCCTATCCCCCTGACCCTCAAAACCCCAGACCCTCACCCCACTATCTCTATACACACAATGGTCAAGTTACCTTGTATCCTGACTATGTTATGTATACTCAACCGCACCACTGTCTTCAGTTTCAGTCTGTACTAATTGCTACTAACATGCGTTTGTCCCAAGATCATTAGACAAAGGCCATTTACCCAATGGTTCAGCCACTACTTTTCAATTTGGAGTTCAAAATTCTGACAAATTCCTTCCCACACCATCCCAAATGTTGATAAAAACTGATTGAAGGTGTACTTTGCAACTTTTAAAAGTACCTGTTTTTGACACTAACCTGTACTATTCTAAGAGTCTGTGCTGCCATCTGCTGAGCCTTTGGAGACACACACTTTAACAGGGCAATAAGTGCCTTGTAGACTTGTCCTTCATATTTTGGATTTCCCTAGAAAAATTAAAATCACCATTATTGTCAATATATTTATTATATGACAGCATCATCCGAATCACCATCGTTATCATCATAATCATCACTAATAGCAACATTGTAGTGACCATGGCATCATCGTTAATATAATAAGTAAATTATTGATTCACATTATCATTATCACCATTTAGTAAGATCATTAAACTGGGCTAGTGGAAGATAAGTGAGCTAGTGACTGTACTTTGAAGAAGGGGGATGCTGTCAAAAAGAAGGCAGAGTTGAATGTTTAGTTGTACTCAAATGACATTATCTCATTTGGCAGCTTCTTCTTGAATTGATAAAGGATTAATAGCTGAAAACAATTCTGCAAAATAGCCAGCAGATTTTGCCACCTTTCCACACCTAAACAAACAGCCAAGCATGTTGCTAGTTTTAAGTGTGGAAAGCTGAAAAAATCTCATGCAATTTAATATGATAATTGGGATCTGGCCTAAAATCATAGTATACAGTCATGTACAAAGAAAAAGTACTTCTTCATCACCCATGATGGTAAACTTCATTTCAAATTTATCATAGTGTGTGTGTGTGCACTGAGCCAGGGACTCGTAGCTAAGAAATTACACTGCTGGCTAAAATTTCAAGTGAGGTGACTCACAGGTGGTAAGTAAAGGTAAAGCCTGCACTGGGTGGAAAGCTAGTGGAAAGCTAGTCTATAGCAAGGTTACCCCCAGCATTAAACTTTCTGGTACCCATTTAATTCTCTTGGGCAAAGAGGGGCATTGGCAGGGTAAAGTGTCTTGCCCAAGAACACAACACAATGTCGCTGGCCAGGGCTTCAACCCGAGCCACTCGACCCAGAGTTGAGTGCACTAACCATGCGGCCACTGCGCCTCCACACACTCACAGGTGGTGAATGTTTGTAAGTGAGTAAACTCGAAAGCGTCCATTGCACTTTAACAAGCATTTGCTAGCCAAAAATCCAGCCAGTAATCACCATTTTTTCATGTGCCACATATCACCAGTAGCAAGCGCTCAGTGACAACCCTGCTAAGCATGAACTTACATTTGAAAGTTGCTGCAATAGGTTCCGTGCACAATCCTGAGTCTCTTCAGAGTTTGACTTTGCAAGACATTCTGCAACTGCCCTGATTCCAAAGCTTTCACAGATTAGCTCTTTGTATCTTCTACCTGAGTTTGCCACACACATCAGCAGCTTTAGGGCTTGAGCTTTATCTTCCTGACCAAATTAAATCAGAAGGTGAATGGAGCATCAGGTACGTCAACACGTATACAAATATACACTGCCAGGTAATAAAACCAACCAACCTCTTTTGCTTGCTTGAGACCAAGAATTTCTAGAACAGTCAAAACACCACCAACTTCTAAAAATTCTGCCAAAAATTTATGCCTAGGAAAGAGAAAGAAAGAGATAAAAAGTTCCATAAACTCCAAAATTTTAAGAACGTTCCCACAACTAAATAAGTATTTTAACACTTGTACTATAGAAACATATTGGAACATTTGGATCAAATCTAGGTCCTGGTTTTCTAAAAACTACATCATTTCAAAGCTAACTGAGAATAGGGCTATTCTGGAAACTCATGGATAATTTGGGAGAGTCGGTATGTGCATGTATGATATTGTTTGGTTTAGAGCCAATTCCCAAAGAAGAAATTGTAAGAAATGGATCATAACAGTGCAGAGAATTTATATTTTGATCTTGGAAGGGAACGGGTTCATAACCCATGCATAATCCCAAATCCAAGAACCACACCAGAGCCACAGTACTGAGAAAAAATTAACTCTTTACCCCTTAACATCAGTATGCATATTCTCCATACTGCTCTCTACACATTTCATAAGATGTTGACTAGGAGAATTTGTTTAACAATCATGAATTTCTTTAGGTGATCACTTCTTTAACTCTTGTGACCTTAATCTGTGATTCAGGGGTAATATTGTAAGGAGAAATTAGACAATAGTCACTCTTGGTGATCAAAGGGTTAAAGCTGTCATTTATTTTGTGCCCTTAATATCCTTGTCTCCTTAAATGTTGATACAGTGTTTAGTTCAAAGGATGGGGGAAGAACAATCAAGGCTGGAATCTACCCACATGCGATAACCCTGTGGAGTGACTCACCCACTTGATGAGCCAACAAAGATGGTGATCGCCTGAAGTTGCAACTGAACACATGTTCCGAGCATGTATCTTTATTGAGCAAGAAATATCATTCAGTCAAGGAGCCAATATGAGAAGTATATTTAGAGGGTACAATGCAGAAAACAAAACCAGTTCGAGAATATGTTACAAGATAATTAACTCCTAACAAATTTCTGGCCCCAGCTATGAACTTGACATCTACTAATCACAAGGCTTAGGTCGCTTTAGAGAGGATTGTCACGGACAAACATCTTGGAATTGAAGTTGATAATCACCAGAAAAAAAGATGATGAGCCTTGATAAATAAGATGCATTCCTGGAATTGCAAAGATTTTGGAAATTTTGGCTTATCCCAAAAACCTGCCTAAACTAGAGCGATAAGTTCTGTTCGAGGTTAATTTAAAATTGGAACAAGAGCTAGAGCTTGGAGAGGAGATAAATAATGTCTATTCGGAGGCGATAAATTGTCAAAACCTATGAATTTGAAGTTGTGAGAATCCGAGAGCTTTGGATCAGGTAGAAAGAAATTTCTTTCGTCAGCTTTTTTTTTCCATTAAATTCCAGTGGAAAAAGGATTCGAGGAACTGACAACTGGAAAGGATACGTCAGCCGTAACCAGGCAGTCAACCTCGTGAGAAACAAGCTAGCTGCATGAGCAAACTCAAGTTCCAGTTCTGGACCAGTTTTTCCCTGGTTTGCTGTGATAAAATCATGAAGAATCTTTGATCGAACACTCCTGGATCCATGATCCCACTGTTGCAATAGTCTTGTCACGGACGCCTGGTCACTTTTCATCCTGAAAATTGGAAATATGTATGGCCGCTCTTCAATCAAAATTATTTGTGAAGTATGCGTAAAATTTTTATATTTATCAAGGCTGGATTACAATAAAGAAGATGGAAGGAAATAACCAAACTCCAATGATCTCTTACCTTTTTAATATCAGTAAGGAAGCAAAGTGGAAAAGTTCGAAACCGTTCGGTGGAGACAGTCCGCCATATTTGTTGACTATAGTAACCACAAGCTAAACCGATGACCGTAATAACTTGCGGCTCAACATTTTCTCCCAGTTCTCTCACAGTGTAAGCAAAAGGGCAGGGGGTAGGGGTGGAGAGAGAGAGAGAGAGGAGTCTTCATTTGAAAATTTTTTTTTTTTTTATCATTTCTCAAGGTTCTTCACTTAAGAGACTTTTTCTCTCCGGCTTAAAACAATGGAAAAGACAATTACTGGTCATGAATTGATTTGCATTAACCTGGTAGGCAGTTGCTCAAATACTGACCTTGACTCGAATCAAGGAAGAGTGCTCAAAATCTTCAGTTTGAACGATAATTATTTTATTACCATCAACATTATGGTGTATGAAATTATGATAATTTCAGAAAGGAAAAAAAAACTGGTAGTAGTGTTGTGGGTTAGGGTTAGTCCAATCCAGAAAATTCGCAATTCACGTGAATCGTCGCCCTCGATCTCGGATTGGTAGGTAGCCGCCAATCGACCACAGGACGATTTCTCGCACTCAGGAATTGATTTGCACAAATAAAATAATTTCTTCCAAAGAAATCCTTGCACGACACTGGGCTTGGGTGTCCACCAGCCTTGATGAAATGATTAGTTCTGTCAATAAGGCCGGCTGCAAGCCTGACAGCTTCCCTTCCCCAAAGAAGCCATGCAGACGATGATGCCTTAAGATTGATGTACTGTATCACTAATGTTGTGAACTCCCTCCATAATCCTTGATGTGACCCTGCAGTTCCTCTTAGGACAGTTAATGCTGAATTAAGAAGAAAGACTCCTTGACTAATCCAAGGTGTTAAGTCCCCGTTTGACAGATCAACACCGATTCCCTCCCACTTCAGCTCCACGAGCATGTTGAGGACACTAGGAACTTCAACAGGCTCCACACCTGGCTTCAGGCTAAAGGCAAAGCCTGTTGCTTGATTTTCCTGGGGTGTTGGATCCTGACCTAAAATGATAACTCTTATGTCTTGGTAGCCGACGCTGAAGGCGTTAAACATGCTGGTCATTGGGGGCTCTATAGCTACGTTGGCACGGCGTAAATCCCTCGTAAGACCCTCTGAAATTCTGCGTATAGCTCCGTTCACTTCTGCATTTAGCAAAAATGATTCCCAACCTCTTGGAAAACAATTATGTGTGTAGACATAGTCATACAGGGTCACTGTGCTGTATGAGGCTTGTCCACAATTAAAGGGGCGAGAAGAAGAACCAGCACGCTTCTCGAAGCTGCTTACATTGGTCCTTGTTGCATTTTCCATTCCTAAAGGTGCATGAGACAGATCGAAGAGGGCATTTAAACAACTTGCGTGACACAGCTCACTGTTGCATGATTTTGCAACCAGATTGCACTATCAGAAAGGAGAAGCAATTCGTTGTAACTGGAAAATTTTTATTGCCACCATAAATTTGCCAAACTTACGCTTATTGACGCGGCCATTATCACATTTTGCATCTTGCTCGCTTCGCAAATTTAGTAGCTCCTTTCGGCTTAAGTCGATGATTTACTGATCGGTAAAATGCTCTCCTCATAAAGAAAAAAATTTCCCCAAGCTTCCATGATATGCAAATCACATCTATTGAGATATCTCTGCACTAAAAAGTTTCGACTAATTTACGTGTCGGTAGATGCCTGTGTGAAATTATTTTGAGATTTTTATCGTTTTTGTATTGTAACGGCAACAACTGAAGATATCACTATATCTTCGGGTTTACATAATTTGCTGATTTAAACAATAAAAAGATCTCTCTTCAAAGAAAAAAATTTCCTTCAGTTTCATGATGCACCGATCAAACCTACAAACTTAAGCACTGACGAAGGCGCGTTATTAGAGGAGAGGTGCCTTAGGTGCCTCTGGGGTAATAAGGGTGAAAGGAACAAATGCTGGTAGACGAACAAAAGGAGCTAATGAGATACCTATTGTCTACTTCCACCAGCATGATGGCAATGATGTAACGTGCGAGCCACCTACTTCGATTTCAAATTTACCGCCACAAATAAAGACAGTTTCCATTGGAGAAAGGAAATACAAATCTCAAAAATTCTTGTATTGTGATGAAGACATAACACAATTTTGAGGAATGCGCCCGCTGTTCACTGCTTTGGATTAGCTAAAGCTAAAGCTGACTTGACTCTTATTAGAGATCTACATCACACGACGGTTGATGGACAAATGGTCCAGAGGCACCTCTTGTTTTATAGCGCGCCTTCGTGTTTAAGGTGATATTTCTGTAAGGAAAACTTTTGTTATTTAAAATCACGTGCAATCCTGAAATGATTGTGAGATGCTTATTGTCATCTGCTGTCTTCCGGACTGTCATGGCAAGAACTACTGAAAAGATATTGTGCTCGTGGCTATAGGCATAAAATCACAAAAGGAGAGAACTGTATTGAGGTCAAGAGTTGAACCACTAAGAGACTCCGAAAAAACAATTGTGGCACCAGGAAACACTGGGTCAAAAGAGGCCATTTCCGAATTAATTACGTTTGGCCTCTTTTTCAAAACGAGACGTGGTGCTCAATGCAACCATACGTATGAAAATGAGTTTAATTTGTATGTGAATGAAAACTTATTACCATACGAAAGGATGAGCACCAGGCATCGCTTTGAAAAAGAGGCCAAAGGCAATTCGAAAATCATGGGCTATTGGGTCAAAATCGGAATTCTGTTGTTACATTCACCACTCACTCACTCACTCACCCACTCATCTCGACAACATATATAAGTGGCTTCGTCTCCAATAGGGGGTCGTAGCCACAATGAAAATCTGATATTAACTGATAACACTTGCAACTGTAACTGTTTGAACTCCGCAGCTGGTAGGTTTGCTTTTACTCTGACTTATACTCTCATCCGCAGTTTTTGCGTCTTCAACCTTGAATTAAACTTTAAAAAGGTTTAAACTTCCCTGTTTTTCCCGGCCTTAGAGATCTACATACTCTTGTTAATGATAATTTTTAATCTGGCGTTTCAATTACAAGGATGAGAAAGGTTAAATTGTAAAGAGAGGAAAGATTCTTACCCTCCATATCAAGTATGACTTCAGCAGCCTTGGTTCGTGACAGCAAAATGATTACGAAAACTACCGGAATCTTGGCCATTGGATGACAAAACTCAGTGAAGCGAAGAACCTCTCTTTGGGACGGAAATTAAGAACAAAACAAAAACAGGCAATAAAAGGAAAAAACGAAAGCTTCATCAAATTAAGCTATCTAAATTAAGCACAGCTGGACATTTATACCTTATAGCTACGAATCGGTTTGAGGAAAGGTTCTAAAATTGTGTGAACTTGGAATGAAATGCTCATCTTATTTGATTTCAGTTTCCCACAAACACTTTTCCTTTTTGTTCCGCTCTCGATGGAAAAACGTAATGTCCATGGTGATACATTCTAAGAGGCTCTTTTTTATTAATAGAAAAATAACAGAAAATTTATTGCCATACATGCTCAAAAACAAAAAACAAAAGAAACAAACAAACAAAAAAAAAACCTATCGATATCTTCACTTTGGGTCGACAATCATGGAACATTCTTGTTATTCTCTGGAAATGAAACACGTCAAATATATTTCCGATTGTTGAAATGTAAAGTTTACCGAATTATGATAGAAGCAATATAAAAGAAATAATTACTCACCCTTTGGTATATGAGTCTCAAAAAGACGTTTGGGGGAAATGAGATAGCTTGTATGTAAAATCACGAATAAGCCTGGTGATAATTCATTATGGATGAGGTAAGAGCGTTTGGTTCTCTTTTGTTCGTATTACTGGGTGCTTAGCTTTTTGGCAGTTTGTTCAAAAACATGTCACATTTTATGGTCAGTTCTTGAGAACTAGCCTTGGTGGCACTTTTAATAAATACAATGAAGCAGTTTACATGAGATCATTCCTTGTGGATTAAGTTTTGTACGGACGAGACTAAATAACCTCCACCGAAAATAATCAAGGAGAGGGAAATAGTGCTGCTTGTGTTTGAAATGATATCACCAATATTAAGTACAGTAGCCAAATGTATTTGAATAAGGGAAAATTACCTCGTTTCATTTTCATTTTCCTGCCCGGAAGAGAACTAGCTTGGTCGACACTTAAATAAAACACTAAATAAAACCAGCTAGTTTATAATCCTCATTGAAGACGCACTAAAGGTATATATGGGCAGTGCTGAATGACCCCTGCAGAACTAAATCATCAAGGAACGGTGATTGAGACATCTGACTTGCCTTACCCAAACCTTGGCAGATTCAAAGAACGTGCTGCACGCTTTTAACATTTCACAGAACCTGATGTCAAATGAAGGAAACGTTAATTATGAACGAGATCGTCATTCTTCCAAATTAACAGATAAGAGGTTATGACAGGTGAGAGCCGAATGGATTTAGGAGTAAAAAAGGGGGAGGGTGGAGTGGGTGGAGGGAAGTCAAAGTGACTTCGATTGGGAGAGAGGGGAGATCATCCCATATTTTCTCATTACGGGAGAGTCTTCTATCACAAGGCTGTTAGAATTACTAATTTTTACTCTCACGAAAAGTGTCCGGGTCGGACACATAAAGCGGCGAAGATGCCGAATAATAACAGAACAGCGCTTCGACCAACAAGTTGAATGGCGGCTAAGAATACCAATATTTACAATACGATCCGGTCGCCCTTTCACCAAAGATTACGAGACTCAGGAAGCCGTTAAAACCACATGATGAAGGGCGGTAAGCGAAAGAAAAGGAATAGTTTTACGTTCCTAAAATTTTAGAAGGGCTTCATCACGTGTGAAAAAGGATAGCGAGTAAAGTTACGACTGAAGGGTTGTGGTCTACATGACATACAAAAAACGAGAAACGGAACGGACTAAAACATAAAACCTTGTTGAGGAATAGCCTCAACAAAAGGCAATCGAAAAAGCTGACCTTTCGAATCTGGAATCTTTTCTTATTGTAATATGGAAGTTTTAGCCCGTCTTTTAAAAAATAAAGACAGTAAACTGCTCACTAGTCAGTGACACAAAATGAGATGTGTTTATTCTCACTAAGTCTGGAACACGTCACGTCAAACGAAGCGATTTAATCTACAATACATATTTTGCTGTCCATCATCTGCGCTTGTGATCCATCTTGCACCGTGAGACTGGACTCCATATATTTTATATCCCTCATCACTTTCTTTATTACTGCCACAGTGTTCTACTGCACTTTTCCACAGCGAGTCATTTAATCCTGGTCTCTGCCAATTTAGTTCAGTACCTGATGTACACTTCCAGCTGGAGTTGGTGACTATGCCATCACTAAACGAACCGATGACATAAGGCTTTTTAACACTTTCTACTTCGATAGCGATGAGTTGAGCTGTCGGCAAAATGGTAAAATTATAGGCCCAAAACTGATGAAATTTTTTACAGTTCATCATATCGGTCTCCTGTCTGCCATCCACATAAATTTTCATGCTGTCTTTGCAGCTTAAACTCGCCTTGACAACTCCTACAAGACGGAAAATTAAATGTTATAAGCATAAATGGCCTCCCCACAGCGCAATCATGAGTATTCTTCTTCATAATTTAGAATTAGTTCACAAAAAATGAGCTTCACGACCAACCTGTTTCCTCGTTGCGAAGCAGTCTTTTATGGTCACATGTTGCCTTTCTATTCTGCCAAAAAAGATTTAAACAAAGAAATTTCAAGTTTAGCATGTATGAAAATGAAGTAGACCTCCACAAAGAAGCGACGACAGACGATGAAATGTTAACTTTGTTATTTCAAAAAAGTTGTATTCTTTTCTGTCTCGCCCTCCATTTGAGCTAAATTTCCACCTTATACGAGCAAGAGAATTGTTATAATTGTATCTTAATTCATATAATGTTAAAGCTTTCAGCCGAATTGAGGATCCGAGTAGATGCGCGAAATTTCGAAAAAAAAAGGTGACAAAAATATGGTTAAATAAATTATGTTTGATGATTTCAGTCACTCTCAAACCTCAAGCTGTTGAAACGTGCAACCAGGAGTCCAAATTAATGAAGCTTCGTTAGAGCAGGGGTCGTTTAGGTTGCAGTTATTAAGAGAACAAGTACCGGTACCAGTGATGTCGTGGTCTTCCACTACGCAAAAATGGTATGAAATGCAGGCGAGGTCTTCTTGGCAAGCGATGATACAAGAAAACCATTCCACATCTTTGATTGTCTTGTATACAAAACCAATTGAGGCCGCCTTGTTATGAACGGTGAATGTGAACGCTTCAACGAGGCACAACGTCACCACAAAACGCAGTTTAATAGACATCTCCATCAGAGAATGCGTCGTCAATCGATTTTTATTTCAGTTCAATCTTTTTTATCTTATAGCTGCCTGTCTGGTTTCAAGTTTCTTCGCGTTAAATGCAACCAGCTACACTTAGCAAATCAAATAGTGAGTTGTAATTAATATTGCAATTTCCGTGTGTAAAAAGGCCTCTTGTGTACACTTCTCGACCTTTTTAGCAAAATTTCTAACGATTGATTCATCTTTCAAAAGAAACGCTTTCTTACAGGTCAATCCAAATGACAACTTGAAATGTCAGTGTTTGCAAATTTTCAAACCTCCGCCAATAGTTACCATACTTTACATGTATAATTTACTTTGGTAAAGCTCGTCATTTAATTCTGCATTAAATTTTGGTAACAAGCTCTTCATCTCAGAAAATGCACTTTTTCGTGTGATTTTGAAATGTGTGTCAACTGAGGCTCCTGGCCATTAATTGACCCTTATTTGCAAAGCTAAAAGTGGGTAAAGGTTTTGATTAAGTGATCCTGAATCTCATGGTTAAACAGGTTGTTGGCGCCTAAAATTATCCAAGCCTGAAAAGGAAAATAAATAATTACTCAAATTGAGTTCTGAACTGTTATTTAAAAGGAATATTTGATTTAAAATAAGATTAGTTTGATTAATTAGATATTGATTTCTTTTTAGAGGGGGGGGGTGGGGGGCTTAAAAGAGGATTTACGGTAAATAGCGCCAAATGACCACCACGTGGACAACAACGAAATCAGAAGTCGTTCGCTAGTAACACGTGCGTCTGACAATTCGCCGGTCACGGCTCGATTCTTATCTCAAAATCTGGCCCTTCTTCTCGCTTTATAGCGGCAATCCATTTCGATCTCAATAAAGAAATTGAAAGAAAGTTGAAAAAAGATAAATTCTGGCCACTCTGACTTCTCTTGTCGTTTGTACATAAGTTAACAGAGTAATGATCGTGGGCCATGCTTACTTGCCATATATCCCCAGTGTAAACACTAGTGTAACACACCCACAAACTTTATGCCCCTCCAGCCTCGATTTGGTGCTTCACGCAATCCAAGATGGCGCTACGTGATAAAAGTGTATTGCACCTCGAATAGAAGTTGTTTCAATTAAGGAAGCTCGACGATTTTTACTATACTTAAGATATAAGTGTTTCTCCAAAAGAAATCTTTCTCCGATTTAGAGCAGACAGCCAAAGATGCAAACAAGATAACGATTTGTTATGACTTTTGATGATGCAATCCCGGCGCTAGAATGATTTCAAATTCTTGCACGCCTGATTGACAATAAACAATCTTTAATTTTGAATCGCTTCACCTCACATCTCAAGCAGAATACGGTATTTCAGTATAATGTCGTTGTTACGTGCAGGAATGACTGAGAGATGCCCGCTAACAAAGCATACATAAAAATTAGGGATCAATGAACGCTTTTCATTCCACTAATTTATTCATGTTTTTCTCGTTGCCATGCACCCACCAATAACGTAGCTCCATTTTCTGCCTTTAAAAGCACACACAACCCACAATTCCTCTATTCGCTCCGACGAAGGGCTAACGCTCGAAACGTCAGCTTTTGTAATCATTACGGTGGCCAATTTACCATTTCAACTTTGTTGATATATCCAAATTATTTCGTTACTCCCACCGACGCAGCCCCAAACAGTTTCTTTCGAAACTATCAGCCTGTAAAAATTAGACTCCCGAGTACGATATAGCAGTTACCCATTTCAACTATTATTTAATCGGTTTTACACTGTTAAATTTACTTAAGTTAAAGACTAAGTTAAGTAGTTCGTAAAGCAGGCTTACAATCCTTCATGCCGTATAAATATTCATCGTCTTGATGAGCTTCGAATTCCAATTTCCACCACTGAAGACCACAATGCTTGGCTTTCTTGATTAATGGCATTCTTTCGTGCACACAAACTCTTCGGGAGGACTTCATAGTGAACTCTATATTCTTTATCTTCTTCCTTTCTCGGCTATCATCTTCTTCTTCTCTTTCTTCTCTCCGGATATCGCAAGGTCAAAAGGTCATAGCCTCGTCACATTGTAGCTTCCACAAGTTCAGTTAGCCGGCCACGAGGGTAAACCGTCTGGTTAAACACCTCTTATACTTCTCACAAGCCAGCTTTTATGCATTTACTCTAGGTATCTAGAATGTTCTATTACTATTTATAGCGTATTATTTTTGGCTGTGTCTCACAAGGACTGCGAACTAGGAACTACCGAATTCACGAATTTGATTGGCTGAAATCAATATTGAAAGTGGTCTAGATCAGTTCCCATCTAGACCGGCATCTAGACCGGTCTAGAAAAAAAAAGGTACAAAGAATATAAAAAATTGGCATATAAGTCACAGCCATATAATAAACATCTTATTAACCGAGCGAGGTCGGTCTGTATGGGAGAATCTTGAGCTCGGTCGCTGGTACAGATTTCACTGCGTTCGGTCTGTACTGGCGAGCTTGGTCGTCAAGATTCTCCCATACAGACCTCCCGCTCGGTTAATAAGAATTAATTACAAGTTTTATTATTTTTGGAAACTGCTGAGTCGCATGAAAAATGTTTCTGGAATATTACAGACTAAAGATAACTCTAGAAAAGTCTGGGATTGCGTGACAGATTCGGTGAAAATAATTCGATCCTCGTAACATTACATACATGTTCAAAGGAACATTTCTATACGTACGTACTCTTTCACAAAATAATGAATTTAAATTGAGACTTCATCGCCAAGACTATTGAATCGATCATAGTGACATCGATCATAGGGACATCGATCATAGGGACATCTAGTCACTTTGGACATCTGGACACATTTGGACTTTGGACATCCAGTCACAAGACACCTTTGTTCGTCAAATGCCAGTTGATCCTGACCGGCTGCATCCAAGACGTCATCAAAACAGCGAGGAAATGTTTTCAAAAGGGAAAGCCCGTGATGCCACAAATAGAAAAAGATAAAAAGGTAGACCAACGAGGAAAGCTTCTTGGTGTAAACAGAAGGATCTTACCTCAGCTTTAATTAAACTTCTTCGATTGCGGCGGAGTAAATGTTGAGGTACCTCTTCGAGCGGCTAACCGGTCGAAGTAAACTAACATCGTTAGGATATCTGATAGATGTCATTTGCAAAACAATTGTGTTCACCGGAAGCCGGGCAGGGCAATGATAAAAGAAAACAGGGAAAGCCCCTCTCCTAGGAATACTATAAATATTCAACCAATCAAAGGCTTTGTTTGTGTGACGCTTTTGTCTCGGCAGATCTATAGATTGACTGCACTTTGCATTGTGGAAGCAGTTCCTACTCCAGCAGCTGGCTAGTTCATTCAGTGAAGCTGAGTTGAGAAGGTCCTGATCCATCACGAGGTTTGCAATGTGTTTCTTCTTTATACGGCCAACAGTTTGCTTTTTAAGTTTTTGATTTTGAATCGGCTGAATCAATGATTGTAGGGCACAGTGAAACTATTAATTTTCCTTGTATAAATCTCCGACGTTTGCGATCGGTGCGCAAAAGGCAACGGGTCAAATTCAACAATTCAGCGAATGGCGAATGTGTGTTATGTTCAGTGCTATGTCACCTCCTTTTAAAATTGGCTACAATTTTTTCAGCTTTCAAGTATTTCTTGCGATCTGTTATTCATTAATTCGGACTGAAAGGCCATCGTTTCCGTTTGCTACGTAAGGCGTTAGTCAGGAGGTTCGGAAACGATTTTGTAAGCTTGAACCATGCAGACTTATGGCTTCAATGAATATTGTGTTATGGATGACAGCCATTCGCCTAAACACCATAACACATCATGCCGGAATCATTTATGATGTCCAACGCCGAGAAGCTCGCGGTAGTTATTATTTTGTACCCGATCGAACTAATGTTAATTAACCACTATCTTCCATTGTCTGTAACCTAACTGATCACAGAAGTGACGTCAACAACGTTAAAGATTTAATTGGAACCACCAGGCGCATTTCACTGCAGAGTTATTTTCAGAGTTTTTTTTTTGTGTTCTTTTTTCTTCGACAGACATATGATATTTTCTCTTTGTTGATTCTCTGTTGATTGAGAACTCGGGCGAGGGGAAATGTTTAGGTCTAAAGTCCACCATGGATATCATGCAAGACTTGATTCTATTTGTTTCAAGCATTATGAGTTGTTGCTAAATTATCGACGAACTCAATTGCCACATACCATTTTAGTTTCTGTTTGTATTCAAATTGAATGTACTTGCCATACTTGTTAGGTCCATGACGTGGTTTGACCTGGTAATGAGAGCTCTTTATTTGTGAATTGAGACGGAAATCATACGGCAAAGCACTCTTGACTTCAAATCTGTTTGTGAGAAGGCAGCTAGTGCGAGCATGAGTACCTTCAAAGAATTTTCGCGAACTATTGACGCTAAAATTTCTTTGAATTGACGGAGTGAAAGGCGTGAAGCAAATGTAAATTTTGCGATAGTTCGGTAATTTTTGTGAAAACATCACGTGAACAAGGGATTTCTCACTAAAAGACATCTGATAGGTGCCATGTACATAGCTAGTGCGTTCATGAAAAGATTACGACACGATCAAAACAAACTCGTAGCTTCCAAGAGAAAGCCCCCATATCTACTAATTCTGTAACAGATGGATTAAATGCGTTAAGACATACGGTCAAGGAATCTCTGAAAAATTACTCATTGGTCAAATTGCTGCTCGACAGCTGATGGACAAGGTTCATTTCGAATTTTCAACACTAAAATTATCTCTTTTCTGATGAAATATAGTTGCACAGCTTGCTGATGACGCAGCACAAGCAGGCAAGACAGGATTGCAAATGGCTGATGACATGGCTCAAGTGGGAAAAGCAGGATTGCAAGCTTCTGATGACGTGGCACAGGCTGGTGCCAAAGCAGGGTCCAAGACGGCAGGAAAATATGCTGGTAAGGTCTTGATTGCAGCTAATATTGCATTCCTGATGGTAGATTGCATTGACCTGGGCTTCACGGTCAGAGATCTTGTTGAAAACAAGGGATCCGAAGCAGCAAAAGAGTTGAGGAAGAAGGCAAATCAACTCGAGGATTTATTAAGGAAGTGAGACGTGCAAAGAACTCTTCACGTTTTATATTAACGACGAAACCAAAAAACCTTTGAAGAGACGTGAATACAACTATTTCATATGAGAAACATATAAGTATTGACTCTCCGCGTCCGTCGGTTTATTGATTAAACGTCGCTGCCTGACTTCTTTAAGGCTCCATGGAGATACTCCATGGTTGTCCTAAGTGATACATAGCAAGGGTTTCACAGCTTTGTAGTACTATATGCAGTATTTAAAACAGCGTTAGCCTACCGTGAGAGCAGGCGTAATTAGGGCGAGCGGAAAATGGCCGCCATCTCTGATTTTAATGGCAGCGGAAGGCTGGGGAGAGAGAGAAGTTTGTACCAAATTAGACATGGCCAGTTAAATAAACGATCGCGTACTTCTTAGAGTTAACTCGCCCTAATAAGATGTCGGCACTTCGCGTTAAAACAGCGTGGAAAAGTTGCGAATATTTGCAAAAAAACTGATCCTTCAATTTACAGACGAGAGAGTAACAATCTTCTCATTGTATGTAAAATTGTCAACAAAAATACTCAATCAGTGTTGCGTGAGAGTAACAACCTTCTCATTGTATGTGAAATTGTCAAAAAAAGTACTCAATCAGTGTTTTGAATTTTTACAAACTTGAAATTCACAAAGTTTTTTTTAGCAAGACTAAATTCCAAAATGACCTTGAAAACTGTAAAAAAAAATGTCACATATTTGGATGACACTTGTATCTCGAACTCTAGTTTTGCACCTTTGAAAGTTTTTGTCATGAATCCAGTGTCTTAATGAAAGATTACATGTATATTCGCTACAAAAACCAGGAAATGAGATACGGATCAAATAACTTCGTCGTTTTCACAATAAAAAAAGGACTTGTGATATCTGGATCGTGATTTTTTTTTGAGTGAGCATTAAAATTAAAAAATTATCTTGTTATTCCTGGTTATCATTCATGTGTTCTCTACGATTATTGATTCACCATACCGGTTTTATGGTAAAAATAAAGGGGTTTTGCTATGACGCGTGGTGGCCACATAATAAATTAATAGGGAGTTGTGTGACCGATCTCTTTGGGTATATCAGACTTGCATAGCAGCGCATGGTAAGGTTTACCATTTCACTGGTAAAATAATGTGGCAATCAACATATGAAATTTTCTGACTGCAGCTGTTGAGTGTGATTAGACTAAGAGCAGTCCTTCCTTTTGGGCGAAGTCCGTCGAGCGAGTGAAAAAAAAATTGGCAAAAAATAAATTGATATTAGCGTGCTACAAAGAACACCAAGAGTGTTCCGGCTTCCAAGGGACGGCCAAGTGGGTTGGTTACCAGCAATCTACTATCACGTGAGTGTTACAATTGGTATGGGAAGAGCTCGACGATTTGATTTCAGCCTTTATTCAGGAGAATACGACGACGGTTTTAAGTGGAGCGAGTGACAGATGCAAAACAAAAATATTGATAATGACCCCTAAGATGCAATCGCTGATGAACTTTACGTACTATGTAAAAACTCGTCGCGAGGATTCAAATTTACGATTTTAAAATCAAATTTTATGTTTCGTTTAGTAAATAGGCGTTGCCTATGATGACAGATATAATTTAATTAACACAACTCGTAATTGACATTAATTCCTCACAATGATTTAAAGTGTTAGCTTGTCGCAATTTAAACTAGTTTTTTCAGAAGAATCAGTGAGAGAGAAGTCGATTTTTGTATCTGTTCGCTTACCCGAATCTGTTAACCTGAAGTGAGAAACCTGTTTTTTACGACCCGCCACAGAAGTAAGTTTCCAGTCATGTTTTCTTGAATTTTGCCATGAGATTAAGACTAAATTTACGTTTTCTGATTTCGAATTACAAATGTATTTCTCTTAGATCGAATAATCATTAAAGTTTGGATAATATTATACGGTTTGTGGTGGTCGTCTGAGCTGACCAGTCCCGAGTAAGGAAACATTTTATGTCCGCCAAATTGATATAAACAGCTGTGAATTCGCAGCGCTTTCTTTTATAAAAACTTTGTAAAAATATTGCATTTAGTAAAATATGAAACTAAATATAAATCTACACAAACCTACAGAAAAACATGACTTCGTAATTAAGGAAATAACCTCGACACCTGAAAGATGCCGCAGACTTTGTAACCAGGCCTTTGTCTACCATCATAGAAAATCCTTGCTGCAGTCTGGCCGAGTTCCTGACGACTGAAAAGCTGCTCAAGTTATTCTCGTAGGGAAGCCTTATTTACATAGCCTGCATTTTGTTCAGGGAAAGACTGGGGCAAGATCAAAACAAATTAAACTATTCGCCTTGTGTCAAAATTATCGTCTAGAAAGATTTACACAGGTTCTGACAAGTATTAGGAACGAATCGAATGTTACCAATTGTCAAACATTTGGTGGCAACAGCTGAAAAATCAATTTCGCCCATATTTTAAAGTTAGGTACTGTCTCCATGGGAAATAAATCAAGTTAAACTAGTCGCTTTATGTAAAAATTATCGTCTAGAAAAATCAATTTCGCTCATATTTCAAAATTAGGTTGGTCTCTCACTACAGTACTTTGTTTGGAGTGTACTTCAACTATCATTAGAGGGTTACAGCTCGTATGGGAAAAGCTCGATGATTTGATTTCAGCCTTTATTCAGAAGAGTAAGACGACGGTTTTATTTGGAGAGGGTGATAGGTGCAAACAAAAATATTGACAATGACCCCTAAGGTGCAATTGCTGGACTGAAAGATTGGTGTTTCATCTGCTCATGTGCACTTGGCTGTATCCTTAATTATGAATCACGCCACGCAAGTAGAGTACAGAATTTTATCGTTTTAGCTAAAATTTGCTGACGAATTTTCCTGTGGAATTCTTCAATTCTTTACTAAACTATAAAGAAATATAATAAAAACCCATCGAGAATTATTACTGCGAATCTTTGGAATCAGAAATGTTTTTCTAAAGGAGGAAATAACTATCTGATGAACTTTACATACTAAATATAACCGCGTCGCGAGGATTCAAATTTACTATTTTAAAAACAAATTCTATGTTCGCCAGGTTGATATAAGCAGTTGTGAACTCGCAGCGCTTTCTTTTATAAAAACTTTGTAAAACTCATCGTATTAATTTAAATACGAAACTAAATTTAAATCTACATAAATCTACACAAAAACATGACTTCGTAACTTAGGAAGTAGCAGACTTTGTAACCAGGCCCTTGTCTACCATCATAACAAAAAACTCGCTGCAGTCTGGCTGAGTTCCTGACAACTTAAAAGCTACTCGAGTTATTCACGTAAACTTTATTTAGAACGTTAATTTTATGTAACTTTATATGACATTCAATTTATGCGACTCGTATACAACATTACTTTTACGTAACTTTTATGATATTTATCAGTGATGGGCTCCTGCATTTATGTAACTGAGCTCAAGGCCCCTATTGCTAGCAGGTTGCTGAAAGGACCACACTTATAAATCAAATAAAGGCGCCTGTCTGTCATAATAACAGTGTTACTCAAACCACAATAAATAACAAGTGTGCGTGATCGTAGCTTCAGGTGTGCACGCTGCACCTAATATTCTTTTATGCCGGGTGTCTCTTAGCCATAACATTTAAAAGGGCGGATGGACCTGATAATTGTTTTCCTTTTAAGCGTATTTTCTGAGGGGGGTTCATTTCGTCAAATTCAGTTCAGGGGTTTGATTCGGCCGAAACCCCCTTGGCCATGAGCGGGATCTGAAACTAGTCTGGGCGCCCCAAAGCATTAAACTAATTTCTAAACTGGAAAGTATCCAAAGACGTGCCACCAAATTCATTCTTTGCTTGCTTTTTTCAGCAAATATCTCTTACAAAGAAAGACTAATGTCTGTAAACCTACTTCCTGTGTGCTACTGGCACGAGTTACTAGATCTTCGTCGCGCTCCGACGAAGGGCTAACGCTCGAAACGTCAGCTTTTATAATCGTAACGGTGGCCAATTTACCATTTCAACTTTGTTGATATACTCATATTACACATAATATGATTTACTTAGATCCGTCCATTGTTCCCTTTGTGCGCGAATGCGCGAATAGGATCCGTACATCCGTAATGAGCTCTCAATCCTTTGTGCCTAAAAAATGCAGGCCCTCTACCTTTCAGAAATCTTTTATCATTAGAACCACTAGAATCTGGAACCTGCTTATTAGTAGACTTGACGTAGATAATGTTACCCTTGAGGACTTTAAATCTGTTCTTTACGGTTATTACTCGCGGGCTCTAGCAATAAGCTATGACCCGGATTCCCCAAGGAGCTTCGAAAGCATCTGTTTGAAATGTAACAGCCAGGCTTTTAGACCAAGAAATTAGCTGCTGCATGTAATTCAAATTGCTACTTTTTTATATACTTCATATATTTATAAATATCTATTAATGTGTGAGGATAGATCGGGAGCCTACCTTGGCATAAAGCGCTCAATGCTGTGTTAGCAGAGCTGGGTATACATTAGTTGAAGAATCAGAGAGGACGCACCGAGAATCGATGCGTCCTCTTTGATTCTTCAACTAATGTAAATATCTATTATATATACTTTATATATTATTTATATACTTTTAAATACTTTTATTTCTGGGTCCGCAGTAATTGGCCTCAGCTGTTGCGGTGTCCCTGCCCAAATTTTAAAGTTATTATCAGTGTATTGTTACGTTCTTATTACTTATTACTAGGCTTGTATATCCTCCTTATTTTTTATTTTTTTTTTTTTGTATTCTTCAGGGCGAAGCTAATAAAATAAAATAAAATAAAATAAGATAGAGAGAATGGGCTGCGTCTGTGAGTTACTATTCTTGTTTTTTCTTTTTATGCCTCGACAGACCAATTACGTTTTCATTCTGGTAATTCAGATTGAGCCTTATATTCGGACTATAGGAACTGTTAACTTAGTTCAAAGTCTATCTGGATATTACACAAAAAGTGATTACTTCTTTATTATGACATGTACTACGAAATGTTGACGAACTATTGAAGAACTTAGGTGTTTCATGACGTTCTTAGACTTCGCAAATTTTTCAAAATGTGATATTTTTATGTGTGGGACATAGGTTGACCTGGGTTAATCAGTGTCACTGTCTTGCTCTAGTTATACGAGCTCCTCAGTTGCTTGCGAACTGGGACGGAACATACGGCGAATGTTAAGTAAGTTACATATCACTCCAGGATATATTCGCTTTCTTTACTTGTTTCTAGCAAAATAGTCAATACTAATAACGGGTGGGAATAAGTTTAAAGACTAGAATGGTTTGAAAATTATCGACGCTAAACTTTTCGTTCATTGAAGGAGTCAACAGCGCGAAACAAGCGAAAAATTTGCGATTGTTGGGTAATTATTCACCTGAATTCGAGTGGAAGATACCCCAGGACAAGTTAAGTTCTGAAAACGTCAAATGCCTTTTAGGGAGCCTTCCTTACATTGCCTGAATTTTGTTCACGGAAAGGCTGAGGCAAGATAAAAACAAATTAAACTCGTTGCTTTGTGTAAAAATTATTGTCTAGAAAGATTTACACCAGTTCTGACGAGTATTAAGAATCGATCATATGTAGCAATAAATCCGCGGTAATTTACAAAGTTTCCCAAGGATTATACCTGATCGATCACGCCATCTGGGAGACTTTTTGGGGGATAAAATGTTTTTCTGGAGCAGCACCTAAAGTAAAAGTAAGCGTAATGACAAACACGTCGTTCTCTAAGCATGCGCAGAGCATTTTTTCCCGGGGGTAGCAGAAAGAGTGCGGTAATGCCGGTCAGTAACAAAGAATTAGAAGGAGTTGCCAGAGTGACAAATGACTTGTCTGAAGATCACAAAAGCAAGAGTGACAGAGGACTCTACTACAGTATTCGACGTTCAGATGAAGACGATTCAGGCGTGTAACAAAATCAAAATAACAGCTGCCAGTCTCCGTGTAGGGGCAGATAAAGTGGATCAAGTATGGCGGGACTGCAAGATATCACACGCTTCCCGCAATTACTTGACCAGTAGTTCCGACAGCCTTACCCTTGCCGGTGCAACAGTAGTGACTGAGGGTACTGCCTTGCTAACGGCTGGAGTGGGTCTCCTATTTAGTGGAGCTGCCACAAACATCGTGGCAAGCAAAATAGAGTCCTCCATAAACTCTGTTGAAATCAAGAAGGCTGAAAAACTGTGGGGGGGAGGCTCTAGACAGCATCAACGTAGTTCATACGATTGTCCAGAGTTGGCTGGATATGAAAGAGATGACAAAGATCACATACATTTTACACCTCGCAGAAAGCTTCCAGTTTGTCGACCCCGTCCTGTTGAAAGTGTTGAGAAAGCCCCCTGCGGCTGCAGCCTCGTCGAAGGCCGGAGCAAGCCTTTTAACAAGCGTCGCTGCATCAGGAGCGGCGGGAATAATGCAAGTTGCTGATGACGTGGCACAGGCAAGTGCCAAAGCAGGGTCCAAGTCAGCAGGATTGATTACAGCCAATACTGCATTCCTGGTGGTGGATTGCATTGACTGGGCCTTCACGATCAGAGATCTTATTGAAAACAAGGGATCCGAAGCAGCAGGATTTTTGAGGAGAAAGGCAAAGGAACTAGAGGATGTCCTGGAGCAGCAACGAAGACCTCTTTATTCTGGACCTGTGTTTTTTAACGAGGTAAACAGTTATGATTTAGTGAGACACCACACTTTCAAACGGAAACACTGAATCAAAGATTCATTGGATTGATATAAATGTTGTTGCCTTTTAGCAGCGTTGAACTTAAGTAGTAGCCCTGGTACTTAAAATGGAATGAAGGTATGTATATACATAGTGTCGTTAATGTAACTGTAATCATATTATCAGTGGCTCCACAGTTTTTCACAGCAATAGTTGCAGTATTGAAGTCCATAACATTAATCCTGTATACCTGTCAACTAAGTTTTGATATTTTTTCTTTGAAGTGCTAACATCTCCAAAGATCTAGAGAACAGGAGCGGATACAAATGATGACCAGTTGACTGAAACGTTTGTTCGTTGCTCTCCCTTTCATAGCGGCCATAGATTTCGATCTTTCTTCCCTCTTATTTGTCAAATGAGGCTTTGATCTCTTGAAAATTTTCGGTAGCTGTACAACAACCGTCAGTAGACTGGGAGTTTTCAGTTCGTAGAGCTATAGTTTGCCTCTTTTGTGGCAATTGAAATGATCTAAATGAGAGACTAAATGTATTTTCCATTGCACCCTTGAATACCCAAACAAGACGGGCAAATCCAGTGATGTCATTTTTATCGCCCGTATAGAGGATTCGTGTCTTATGACTTTAGAGTAGCGTTTTCTTAGAGAATCAAGCTTGTAAAATGTTCCTTGTCTGTTATTACGGTAAACATTTTCTAGGTTATTTAACCACCTTTATTTAATGCTGTCAGTTAACGTCAGTATATAACATTACATTAAAAGACAGCAGTAAAGAGAGACTTAAGTTAAGCAACCAATTATAGTTGTAACACTTATTTGGTCAAATCACTTACCGTGACCTTATATTTTGTAGCCAAAAAGCCGGGCCTCATTTTGCTCAAAGTTAAAAGGCTGAGTATGCGCCTGCAGCAGTTTGTCGGGGAGCAAACCAGCTAGCAAAACAAAGCAAGACAGCAACATTATACAACTCGGCGAGGTATCACTGAAAAAGCTATAAACAGCTAACCTCATGCTTATCAGCATTTCTCTTGAGTACAGTCATTGTAACCACACCACCTACCTTTTTCAGGCAAAGTAAAATCATAGCGTATACATGGTCGCACTTGTATCATCTTTTTTGTCAGCGTTTTCTTTTTTTAAGCCTATTATTTGATAACGCAATCATGGGGCCAGAGTAAAAACAAATTTGTACACCTGGCTGGGATAAACAACCCTTGGTTTTTAAATCACTGCACTTAACGCAGATTACTGCATTTCATCGTTGAAGCTATAATTTCCACACGTAAACTATCCTGTGGACTCTCTCTTCGGGAATTATCCAATAATCAGCATTTAAGGAAAACTGTTAATCAAAAATGAAAATTTAACCTTGAGCAAAAACAAGTCGGTGTTTACAGTGCCCTCTTTAATAGGGAAAACTCCCTTTTTCCGCATTAAGACAAATTAACGGATGAGAAGGCAGGAGTGTTGTGAAAATCATGTGCTCACTTTGTAACTCTGAGAGCTGCGTTACAAGACTTCCACAGAAAGACAGGATTGTCAGCATAGCATCATATATTTGATTAGAGGAGTATTTTTATCTCTTATTCCTAAACAAAGTGGGTTTGAAAAGTGGTAATAACAACTTAAAGCATGAGGGAGCACGAGGGAGCAGGAACTTTATTTTAGACATTCAGTCAAAAGGTGGCTTTGTTCCTCGAAACACAGCAGACCCTGACCGGTTATTTCCAAGACAAACACAAATAGTGAACCAATGCTTACGAAAGAGAAAGTCCCTGTTTCTACTAATAAAGAATTATAAAAAGTGAACTAATAAGCAAAGCTTGTCTGTGTCAACAGATAAATCTGATTGGCTCCAACGTGGAAACTTGAATGAAAATTAATTGAATGCGCTGCAGCTGTAAACAATCAGTGTAGCGAGATCTCTTCAAGCGGCTGACCGGTTAATACGAGGCCCAGCCGAGTTGCGGAGCAGAACCTCATCAAAAACCAGGTTTGCAGAGACGTTGCTTTATCATACTGCAGATAGTTTTTAAGCTTGTGCCAGCTTCTATTTAATAATAATAAATAATAATTTAATATTTATATTGCGCAAATTAACATGTGGACATGATCAAATGCACATCACAACACTTTTCGGGGGACTTTGGCCGGACTGCATGAGCAGTTTACAAACAGTCGAAGGAAACTTATTTGAAGATGCCCCCTCCACCCTCCCCCAATTCCCAATAAACAGCCAAGACCACATCACAGTAATCTCGTGAGTAGGTTCTTTAATGTCCCCTACCTAACCAAATTAACTAATTAATAGATGCAGGAGACGGCACCTGCGGTTTATTCGTCCCTATCGGAGAAGACTAGAATGTCTACCCATTTCTTGATTTTTATAGAAAGGTAGAACATTCTCCTTAGTCATTTTAAGACCTTGAGTGTTGGTCCGGCCGGGGCTCAAACCCTCGACTTCGACCTCCCGCACAACAGTCCGGCGCTCTAACCAATAGCTGTTATTACAGTTGAGCCCACTTTACAGCGGTATTAGTTACAGAGTGCGCGAAAGCGAGGCTTTCGGGTCAATCTTTCAGGAGAAACCAAGCGCCCAATGAGAAAAATTCGAGAAAAATAATTATGAGCTCCCCTCCAGATTTTTCTTTTTTCTCACAAGAAGAGAGGCTACAATTACTAAGTGGAAACTGTTCTCGTCACTTAACAAAGCCTAGGCTGAGAACGTGGCTTTCATACCGTGTAGGAACAGCAAAAGATGGTTGTGCTTCGAATGACGCCAACAAACGCGAACTAATGCACAGGTGAGCGGTAGGACGTGTGATCGTTCCTCCTGCCTAATATTCGTACAGCAATAACAGTATTTTTTTTCTCTCTTTTAAATGTATATAACGTTATCTTTTTTTGTAGAATTTTAAGTTACATAAAAAATGGATGGGAAAGCAATTTCACCGAAAGTTGGAAACACTTAGCATCTGACTCAAGAAATAATGATGATGTTTCCTCGTCCAGCACGAGTTTTCCGAACACTCCGTACGAGTTTCCACAAGCTGCAAACTGGTGTCCCATCCAGAGTGCTGAATTTTCACCGTCCACAATTGAGAAAATGATGAATTATGTTATTGAGAGAAAATCGGGAGATAATGAAGGCAATAAAGACTATAAAAATCTGAATAGTAAGGCTTTTGGACTATTCAGACATGGTCACGTAAAAAATATCGAAGTTGGCACGAGTGAAAATGGAGACGTGATCCATATAAAAGGTGAATGTCTGCCAGAGATGGAAAAGAATTTGAAGTACAAGCTCAATGTTACCATGGTCAATTCAGGAGAGGAAGCTGGTGAGATCACCTGTGCTTGCTGCAGTCCATGCCCAGCAGGAAGAGGTCCATAATTTCGCCTCTTGTAAACACCTTGCCGCTTTATGTTCCTCCGGTGAAAAACTGAATCTTGTAGGAACAGATCCACTTTTCAGATATCGTTTTTCTCCCACACAACGCTTAAAAAAATCTTCAGAAAAGTGCTGACTGCAGAGGTAAGAATGTTTCTACACAGGAGGGTCTTTTCTCTTCATTCTAAGCAACCAGGTTCGAAGAGGCTTAGCATTGTTTATAGGTAAAGAATGCCACGACAATTTTGAACATTCTGGCTTATTACTTCTGTTAACACATCCATAAGCGATGCAGTGCCTCACCATGATTTTCACAACAGAATTAGGCCGGATGAACTACCAGCTCTGCAATCACAAACGAAGAAAACACTCCACAGGTCAAATTGTCACACGAGTGTTTGTTGAGGTGATTCCAGTTGACCCGAAAACCTCGCTTTCGCGCACTCTGTAACTAATACCGCTGTACCGTGGGCTCAACGGTAATAACAGCTATTGAGCTAACCGGGAGGCTTCTATATACCACACTTGAAGTAACAAAAGCGATGGAAGGTTGAAAGAGTATTTCGTTTGTAAAATAGAGCCTCTATTAAATCGGTGGAGGTTATAAGATTGCTCAGTTAATTTTGTATCCACTACATTTTTCGATTTTAATTAAGCAGAGGTCAATCATTGAACCGTAAGAAAGATTCAAGTTTCCGCAGCTGATGTAGTATTAGGGGCCCTTAAGAATGATAAAAAGCAAGCATTTACATAAGTTTTCAAGTCAGTTTTATGTTTGACTCAGGGATAGTGGCAATGCTGCATAAGATTACGACTGCATGTTTAGGAAAAAAATAAGTCAGTGAAGATCGCCAATAAATAAGGTTTGACCTAGTTTTTTCTGCGGTTGGCTTTCTAAGTCAGCCAGTATTACTGAACTGCCAAGCGCTAAACTTGCTATTTCATTTGAAGGTAAATGACAGAAAAAAAAACCAAGACACCGACCGCCAGCACTGAAACCCCCACAGAGTTCAAAGTCACCGCAGTCAAAGACCTCTCCGAACAACTTCGCCGCTGTCAACAACAACAACGAATACATATGTAAGGTTTATAAAACCGCTTCCTTGTATTGAATGTCAAAGGACGCAAATGAAAAGTTGGCTACTTTATTCGGTATGATCAATGACTTAAAAGGTTCACCTTAACTCTGTCAATGATATATTTATTGCAAACTTGAATGTCTAGTTATATGGTGTTTTGATACGTGTACCGCGAATTTCTTTTGTTCTCAGAAAGCATTCAACGCTAAAGAACTCTGCTGAACTTTTGTTTGTAACACGTGAACCAAATCGGACGATGACGTTCAACTCACAAATTCGTGTGCAATTAAGAAATTTGGCACCACTTTAACCACTAACCAAAGGACTTTCTACGTCAATAAAGAGATTTTTCAAGATAAGGCTCGTCAATCTCGTCGGACTGAACTTTTATAAAACTTCTTTCTTGTTTAAAACGTCGAAAGATATACATGTAAACAAAAAGTTGGTTTTTTTATTCCAGTGGTATGATCGCAACAACTAGATCAGTTAATTATGTATGGAATTATTTTTTGTACGAATAGACAAGCAAAGTAAGAGTGAAATGTTCTAAGTAAACATTGTTAATGGCTGCTACAATTATAACTGCTCGCGACGACATCGCTTGGAAGTGAAAGTGAATAGAGAAAAAGTTCCTACTCAATTCCTCTATTTTTCCATAAAGGATGCAACAAATTATGCATGCTGCAGGGTAAACGTTACACGCTCTCGTACAGATGGAATGTCACTCTCAAAGTAGAGTGTAGAACATAGTTTTGAAACACACGTAACTAGGCTAGTAAATAATCTTCTCTCAAAAAAATCGTATACGTTTTTAGATATAAAACGGGTCATGCGATATGAGTGGGTAGCAATTCGTAGAAGCAACAGAAGTACTTTAAACTGTTATGAACGATTCCAAGAATCGAATTCCTAGAAAGTAATTTTCATTCAATGACTCCCTCGTCTAACATACATGCATCCAAAACCTTTTTTTCCTCTCGAATTTCAGAGTAACTATATGAAGTATTGCAAATATCTCATTTGCTTTCTTGTTTTAAACGTCGATGAGACGAAGGAAAAGTTGGCTTTTAAATTTGGAATGGTCATAACAGAGAGTTAATTATTTCTATGCGTTACTAACCGAGCGTGAGGTCAACATGGCTGGATATTGGCCGAATTATTTTTCTTACATTTTTATAGACCGAGAAGAAGTCGTGGTCCATAAAAATGCGAAAAAAGAACAAGACTAATATCCAGCCATCTTGATCGAACGAGCTTGGTCATTAAAAGATTATTTGTATTGCAAAAATATTTCGCTTTATAAAGAATTAAGAATGACTTGTTTACTTCGAGAGCCAGGAAAGAAAGCCAAGTGTGTTTGTAATACAACAAACTCTCGAGAGTCGTTTCTGTTTTCTTTGTTTTGACTATCCTTTGCCGCTTTTTTCGTCTCCATCGCCGAAATTCTCCAAGAATGACGAATGTAGTTCTAATTCAATTTTTTTCATGCGCGGGATCAATGCGGGCAAGATGGGCCATCTTTCCCGCTCGGGTAGCCAATCACAACACAGTATTCGCTTCATCTTGCCCACGGATGCTGCTAGTCTCCTTCGCAGCCGTTGTTTGGGCTCGTCACGCAACGCTCCCTGACGAGCCCAAACAACGGCTGCGAAGGAGACTTGGATGCTGCGAGCGATGTAATAAAAGCAATTACTTATTCCACACAGAGAGAGCCAAAACAATCATGCTCTTGTCTAGGAAAACAATTATGTTAATATATGCTACTGAAACCTCATTGGTTCCCTGGTGAAAGTGTCATGATCGTGTGCTTACTTTCATGTGATATTACGGGAGACTTTGATCAGTGTTCTTTCGCAGAGGAGGTGTGAACAATAAAACTGATTTGGGGAAACAGTTCAACACTACACTACTCTACGCTAGTAAGTTTTTAATTTTATAATGATACTGTACTCGCCGTAATTGAATTGGCCAAATCAGTGGTTATTTGACATGAAAAAGAATAATCTAGAGAGCACCTCGTGCTTACAACATACGGCACTTTTAGCGATGCATAACCCTGGTTAAAGTCGAACGAAATTCACAGTCGATTGATTTTTTTTCTGAGAAAGCTCTTCCTGCTAAAGAACACTGCTAACCTATCGTTTTGGAACGCATGGGCCACAGTTTTGTGGTCAACTAAGAAATTTGGCACTTTTTGACCGCTAAGTAAGAGCCCGACTTTCTACGTCACACTTTTTATGGACTCCCGTAAACATCACTCGTTTCCTACTCAGTGAACGCTTAAGAGATATTGATAGCTTTCATCGTGCCATAAAAGAGCAATCAAAGGAGATACGGAACACGTTCGCAGAAGCCTTCTTTATTCGTATGACCAGGACTGCAATGGCAGCTGCACTCAAGGATTTTGCAGAATCCTAACAAAGCCCCAACACTTTTGGAACAAAAATTTTTTGATAATTGGCAAAAATCTATAAAGGACAAACATTGCATAACAGAGACTTTGGACTTTCACAAAACTAAAGTTGCTTTTATAGGGTTGCCCTTCTACCAGAGTTATCCCAGGAATTTCATCTAAACAGAGATTCTATTATTCTTCTTTCCATGAACTGATGCTAAAAATGCGAACCAACCAAATAAGCTTGTCTGTGAGTAAACAGTATACCATACAGAAATCTGATTGGTTCCCCAGAGGTGGCTCATCGGTGACGTGTATGCAACTTTATCAGAGTTACGCGTTTCTCCAAGCGGCTAGCGCTTACCAGTTTGCACGACACAGTTAGGTTGAGGTGAACCCGATATACCACAAGGTTTGCCCTCGCTTTTACGGCAGTAATCTTTCTGAGTCAGCCGGTTACGTTTTACTGCACTGTCAGGGCTAAATCTGCTATAACATCGGAGCATCAGTTCATTTGAAGATAAGTGGAAAAGTTTCCCCTCTCAACTCCTGCTGTAAATTAGCGGATCTTGGTCAACTCCATCCAACTTATTTTTCAATCCAATTATTTTTCATTTTTCCCCGTCGAATTCATTTTAGTTACTGATTTCATTGCAGAAATCAATCAGTGTTGCGGTAATTCCGAGTCAAGCAGGATCTTTAACATCACAAGGTACGCCTCTGACTTCTTCCTCTAGCTTTTCAGTTCCACCAGGAATACTGCGCAGACTACTGAAATTCAAAATTGCATTATCAGGCGAAATAGAGATATCTACATAGAAAAACATGTTAAGCGATTTAGCCGACAATTGTACTTTTGTCTGAATCTCGGAAGTTTATGAATGCCAGATAAGTTTAACCTTACCCTTCGGAAAAAAGGGTTGATCTCAGTGGAATGTGACGAGCTAGCTTCTCTACTTTTTGAATAGTTCACCATTTTCTATATCGAGTAATGTGTTTACAGGAATTCAAATATTGAAAGTATAGTTGATGGATCTTGGTAAACTTCGTCTAATTCAATTTTGAAGTAGATTTATTTTTTTCCAGTCGAATTCATCTTTGTGACTAATTTCATTGCTGTGGTAACTCTTCAGCTGACTGCTTCACGGAACAGTTGAGTTGAGCAGAATCTGATTCGTCACAAGGTAAGCCTTTAAATTTTTTGCTACCACTTTTTGTAATTCTGCTACAAATACTGAACATGTTGCGCTAAATCCATCATTGCAACGAAATAGACACATCTGCATCGAAACGTATTTTCATCTAAATCTCTCAAGACTTTTGTATATATAGAGATTTTGGACTTAAACACTCAGCTGCTTTTTGAGATAGTTGGCCTTTATCTAGGATTACCACAGGGATTTCATCAAAAGAAGATTTCATTGTTCTTGTTTCCACAAATTGAAACTTAAAAATGCGAACCATGCAATCAAAGGAAATTGCTTGCGTGTAAAAATCGTAAACAGTATACTTAAGAAAGATGTGATTGGCTCCGCAGAGGAGGCACATCAGTGATGTGAACGTAACTTGATTTCATTGCAGTCATTGATCAGAGTTACGGATTTCTTAAAGCAGCTAACTGAGAAGGGCTAAATCTAGCTGCTTTTACATCGGAGCATATTCATGTGAACTATTACATGTAAATGACAAAGTTTTCCTTCCTGACCTCGTCGGAAACTAGTGGATCTTTGTCAACTTCGTCTGACTCATTTTTAATCCAAGTACATTTACTTTTTCCCTTCTCTGTAATTTCACACCTAATTCGCTGCAAAAGTCTCAGATTCCAACCTCTGAACTTAATATTAGTGGGCGAATTAGGTTACCTAAATATTATTCGGCGCTAGCTGAGTTCATCAATACCTCAATATCTGATAAAATCTTCAAAATTAAGTACTAGGTTTTTAAAAGCCGGATTTGTAATGCAGTTTCCTTTTGACCATCACTCGATGCAAAACTGCGCAAACTAATTTGCTTCTTTCCACATGGATGTTTTTATTATTTTATTTTGTTTTTCAAATTGGGAGATGATTTTATCAGTTGAATAACTTTTCCTGACCTCGGTGAAACAGATGATGAAAACATTTTTCCCTCCAATAATTCTATAATTATGGTAGGATTTTAGGCCTATTGGTGCATCGACCATCTAAGCACTAGTTCGAAGCCCCTCATAGCCGGTCAATAATGCCAGATTTTTTTAAATTAAGACACAGATTTTCGCAAAGTACCTAAACAAATCAGAATTTTTACTCTGATGCATGAAAATACCTGCTGGCGTATTTTTAATACCTATACATTTTAGGCCTTTTTGACTAATTTTGATCATTTGAAATAGCATGCTGGAGGCGTAACTTTGTCTAGTGGTAGCCTGAACCCTATCATGCTCGTGGAAACGAGTTTAAAAATGACTGAAAATCGTTTTTTGCCATTTTGCGCCAGATGTGTTTAAGATCTCTCTCTTTGTTGCCTCCTCGCAAAGTTTATCAATAAATTACTTTCTTCTTTTATTCTTGTTTAAACTCAGCAAGCTGAAATTTGATATTATTAACAGGTATATTTATCTAGTGTTGTATTTTTTTTAAATTCATGACATGTTCTCTTGATCTATTTCTCCTAAATCCTCTTCATTTATTTGACAACCTGGTACCTTGAAAGGCGGTGGCAGTTGTTCAAAATCAGATAATTTCATCATTCTGTTGACCCTCAACTAACCGATTGCTTTGTTTGAATTGATCTGAGCGAAATATATTGTTCTGTTGACCCCCAACTAGCCGATCGATGTTGTGGACACGAAAATTTTGATTTTTTTGTTTGGCCTCAACTGTGGCTACTACTTATGCTTGTTTCTGTTGAACAATGAAGTGGTTTACCGTCCTCTTGTTGGTGGTTAATACGGTTGTATCGTGACCTTGGGAATTTTGTGGTTGACCTTGGGATTTTTCAGTTTACCTTGTGAATTTTGTGGTGTATAGAATGATTGAAAGTGTCTTAAAGGTTTCTTAATAAGGAATAAAGTGTAAATGAACAATATCAGAATTTTCAGTTTTTTGGGGAAAATATTCAGTTAAAGTTTTTGTGAGAATTCTTGGTTATATCAATCCAAACCATAAAAATAATGAATTATGGATGTGTTGTGATAACAAAGAACTGATTCTTAGTATGCTTAAATTTGAAATGCAAGAAAAAAGGGTTAAATATAAGCATGGAAAAGAAACTGATATTGAATACTGGTGGATTTTTCAATGATAAGAGAGTGTTGTTTTTCTTCAAGAATAAAATCCATCCATATTATGATATATTTTCTGCTTCAAAGGATGTTAAAATCAATAATATTGATGAGGATTGTGAGAAGAAAGGTTATCTGGTAAATGGATATATTCAATGTTATGTGAAAAGGAGAGAAAGGAAAATGTATTTAACTCATGGTTTTTTTTTTATGAATGTTGGGTTGGTTATATTGGGTTATATTGGGTTGGTTATATATATGGACAAAGTAATTAATCATATCAAAGAAACGAAAGAGGATAACAGATCGCAGAATCTTCCGGCAATAGCCCATTTCCCAATTACCCTTAGCCTCGTTTCCAAAACGAGTCCTGGTGCTCATCCTTTCATATGATGATAAGTTTTCATTCACATGCAAATTAAACTCATTTTCACCAGAATGGTTGAGCACCAGGCCTCGTTTTGAAAAAGAGGTCAAGGGTAATTCGGAAATGGGCTATTGTTGACGCAGCAAGAGAATTGTGCTAAATCAGCTAAATTGTGGGATTTTAGTTGTCTCAATAAAGAAAATCGAGCTAAATGCAAACCTGTAAGGTTGTTAATGTTATTACCGGAAAATTTTCATGTTTCAAAAGTATGACTTTCGCATTAAACTGATCTCAAAGTCACTATAAATTTTTTGAAAAATGTGTGTGCGATAAAAAATATGGTTATAAAATAGCAACATCAAAGAAAAATGGTTTTAGTTATACTTTTAAATGCATGAATGATTATTTATGACTAGAAAATAAAGTATGTGCATGAAATGGTAATGTCACGGATGAAGAGTTCCATACTAATCTGATTGATGTGCAGCAATTTGATTGTCCTGTTTGTTTTGAATATTTTCTTCCCAAAAAACGACGGAGTGTTTGTTGCGCTAATCCACGTGTTGAATGCATTGGTGATCAGTATGTTTGCCTTGAATGCGGTTTCGCTGAGGCTATATATCGGCTTAGTGAATGAGTTAATCGACTATCATGAAAATAAGTTTAAGTTTAAAAGGAAATCGGTTTATCACAGAAAGTATCATATTGATAGAATAGTGTTTGGTATGGATCAAGAACATCAGATCTATGTTATAGAGACGTTAACAAAAAAATAGAAAGTCCTTTTTGTTCTTGATGAATTGAAGGAAAAAAAAGAAAAGAATGATAAACATGAAATTTGTGATAAATAAGATTTTCTCTTTGATTGGTTTAAAAGTGCGTTTGAAGGCAACCAAATCGAAGAAAATGATGAAAACACATGAGCAATTTTTGAATATGGCTTTAGAAGAAAGAGGAGATATCATAAAATCTATTTGTGTTGAATTTCATTTTGTATTTGTTTTCATATTTGTCAGTGAGTGGGCACGTATCAGTGATGATGTCATCTGATAGTTTCATTTGATCGAGAAGTTGTTTGTTGTTGAAGTTGGAACCATGCGTGTATCATCTTATTTTATTCAATATTTTTCAAATGATGTGAATGCGAAATAGCACATTTCTATTTTTCTTGAATAATTTTTCATTTTTGTGTCTGCCGTGAATACTACGCCTGAGTGCTACTGGATTCAATGTTGCAGCTCCACTTAAACGACTAGCAATGAGCCGTTGAAATTTCACATGCTAGATTGACATGTTTGAAATGTTTGAAAGTTCTCTTGAGTGACCAGTATTTTATATGATAGAATTTGTAAAGGTTTTCAAGTTCTGTTTTGGTTGAAATGTAGCAATTCAGCAAATGGAATAAAGGTTATAGGTACCTTCTTATGGTCATTGATGGGTTAGGCAAACGTGGTTAATAAAACCTGTGATAGACAAAAAAAGGTGAAACAGGTACAGTCGTAGAAGCATTTACGAGCGAATGTTATCAACGGTCAAACATTTGGTGGCAACAGCCAAAAAATCGATTCGGGTAATATTCTCAATTTAGGTCGGCCTTATGGTGAAAGAAAGCACTGCATACTTCGTTTGGCTGAATATCAATTTATTTTCGAGAAAATCGATAATAACTGAATTTCGGCCAAATGCCGCTTTTGAAGCTCAAAATTTCAGACAAATCTCGGAGCGTCCCGCCACGAATTGAAAACACATAAAAACTACGAAATATTGAAAAACAACATCAATACATATGTTCACAGCAATTTGAGCAATTCTTGATCGTTTATCTACACAATCTTATTGAATTTGACCGACCTTCTTCTAGGAAGATTAAAAAGAGGTCAAAAGTAACCTGTTATTTAACTATGTGCTATACAAAATAATCGACTGAAAATCTGGATTTTGGAAGGCGAAGTGTGGTTCTTTTCGATCTCCAAACGATTTTTTGGGGAAATGATTCAGTGCGATTTAATCAAATTTTAAAGTTGGATAAAATGAGCTGATTTGACGATGCCGTAAGTTGTTCGAAAATGTTCACATTCACACGCAAACTCAATTGTTTCGCAGTTTACATCCCATCTACAGCTTGTTTAACATAATATTATTTTACCGTCCATATTGCTGTATCAGAAAAGGGGATTGTAGTCCTAAAATTGTTGCATTGCTCCTTCAATAGCAATAGAACTTGGTAGGATAGTCAACACATCCTGATAATGATTGTTTTCAAAGCGTATCTCAGGGTTTCTCTATTCCCAATTCGTTGAAACACTTCGCGTAAGAGATCGTTGTTTAAATATATATAAGTCTACAACCGAACCGTGAACCAAATGTAAGCGGATTGTTGCTAGTTCAGAAACATGTTTCTCGCGTGCAGAATAACGCTAATTAACTCAAAATGAGATCTTCTGAAAAAAACGAAAAATAAAACATTGGACCATGAAGCACGTGGCTACAAGGAACTAAGGTCGTGTGTTACATATACGAAACAGGAGCAAACAATTATCTAACTCCCATCATAATTTAATGTATCATAATTGAATGTTTCATGGTACTTCGGGGGATAAAGCTCATTTTAGGACGAAAAACGAGCGAAAGATCTGCAAAGGGCATAGCCCACCGTACATTACTGCAGATGTGCGACAAAGAAAAGTGTAGTGCTTGAATATTTGTTTATTTAAATGAAGTTTTATACGGTTTAAAACTGGAAAACCACAACTTTCGCTGAAATGTTTGTAAAAGCCAACGTTCAACAGCTTTATATTTATACTACTTCTTATCCAGAGACTACTGTACCTTGTTAAGTTATTCGTGCCGGTGATAAGACTACGACCCAGGTAGCACTTTCACATTTTTCACATCCACCTTTTCACGGCAGCGGTTCCGAAACTGGGATGGATCCAGGTTTTCAGTCGAGGGGGTTTGATGAAAGGCGGAAGCCGAAGGAGGCGCCCCAGTAGGGGGGTCCGGGGGCATCCTCCGCTAGAAAATTTTTAATTTTCAAGTCCTCGGAAACGCGATTTGCGCCATTTTGAGGCAAAGTCAGCGTGTGTTAATATCTCATTTTTAAAGTTAAAATGCTATTCTTTTTCTTAAAAATTTAACAAAGCTACGGAAAAACGTGCAAATGTACATTAAGAAAACTATGATATGATACTGCATTCTATCATATTCAATTTTTTATTTATTCAAAGACGGGTTCGACAAGAAGAATTCTTCGGGGATATCTTACCGCAAAAAGCTGGACCACAGCATCGTAGTCAACGGGCTTTTCGTAATGAATGCTCATCAGAGCCAAGGCGGACAGTCTTCAGCTTTATTGCGCAGCAGAAGCTTAAGTTTGCTATGAGCTTTTTTCATTTAAGATTGACTGTTTTTAGTTAAGATTTTTACAAGTTTTTGACATTAGTTGTTTTGATTTAGGGAGTTCGATCGGATCCCCCGAACCCCCCTAGATCCGCCCCAGCGAAAAAGCTCACTTCTGGAAATAAAACCATTTCTGCGTATCTCGGAACTCAAGAAACGCTTCGAGCAGTCATTGCACTAGCTGACACAGCAGACTCGAGTGCGAGTCGGTATACCTATATCAAATACTTGCATTTTGGAAACAGTGGCTTTGAAAAATAAACTCAACTAGTTAGTTATTTAGTATTCTTGTCCAAGAAGGTAGCCAAGTAGTGATCTATCCCCCTCAAATATGGTCGGGCCCAAAGCCATCAATGCATTATATGGCGAAATATAATAGAGCGTGGCTGATGCGTAATGAAAAATTTAAGATAAGCCTGTTGTCTGGTCAGACCAGAATGTTCACGCCCATCGGGAAAAGATTGACAACTACATTTAACCAGAAAAAAGAAAGTAAACAACCCATGTTGTGCCCATCTCCTTAAATCTTTCCTTCCAGGATAATAAATTTAAGAGGTGAATGACTACTTCTTGTAGAAGTCCAAAGCCAATCAGTGCATCATATGGCGATATATTATTGAGCGTGGTTTGATATATCAGAAGAAACTCTGCGCCTCGAACTAGAGCCTCTCGTTCACCCCAAACCAAGCTTTGCACTAAGCGAGGGACAAATTGTCATGGAAGACATGTGATCAGGAGGAGAGAACATGGTTGCTCGGCTAAGAACTAGGTCAACTTTGTCTTCTGGCCCGGAAAAACCGAGTCTAGCGGAATTGCTCTCAATCCGCCTTAAACAGACAAAAAGAGGTATAATTAATGTTTCCCGTTTTCTGGATCGTCTGTCGAAGTCACAGTGTACTCTTGCTATAGTTTTGAATGAGCAGCAGATATCCTTATGAGGAGAACGACACGAAATGCTGTTGCAGAGTCCACATATTTTCTCTGCAATTCTTTTTATTTGTAAACGAAAATGCCAGTGTCAATGTAATTTCTGTAATTAATCAAACAATCAATAGAGATTAAAATAGTAAGGAAGACGGGAAACAGATACGAATCAATTTTTCAGCGTCTTAAAAAATACTTGTAAATTATTTAAAATCCTTACCTCTACTCGAGGCAGTTGTCATCTCGACCGGTTCCTTCTTGCACAAAGTAAGCACCAAGTGTTTCTATAGATACTCAGTGTGGTTTCAGTGATTAACGATGAAAACACCCCTCTGAATTTCATTTGGTAGGTTTGACTGTAACTCATTTTGAATATTACCATGACATACCGTCAACAAAGAAAATTTAGTATGAGTGCAGGGAAGTTGAAAACTTATCAACAGTAACATACAGTATTATTGTAGCAAGCAGAGGTTTTAATCACCGAACTATGTTTATCTTTCGCTCTTTTTGTGCTAAAATGAGCTTTATCAACCTAAACAATGATTTACAAAATGAAAATATGAACTCAATAAGGATCGGAGTTAAAAAATTGTTTGCTCCTGTTTCCTTTATGTAACACTCGACCTTAGTTCCTTTAGCCACGTGCTTTACAGTCCAAAGTTGTGTTTTGGCGGAGTTGTCGATTTCTGTGGACCATAATTTTTAATTAATTAGCGTTATTCCGCACACGAGAAACGTGTTTCTGAATCAGCAACATTTCGCCAACATTTGGTTCGCGGTTTAGTTAAAGACTTATATTTAAACAAAGATCTCTTGCGTGAAGTGATTACAGCCTCCTTTTCTACGAAATGGAAAGAGAGAAACCCTGAGATACGCTTTGTAAACAATCATTATCAGGAGGTGTCAACAATTTCAGGACTGCAATCCCCTTTTGTGGTACAGCAATATGGACAGTAAGATGATGTTATATTAAATAAGCAACAGATTGGATGTAAAATGCGAAACAATCGAGTTTGCGTGTGAATGTGTACATTTTCGAATAACTGACGGCATCGTCAAATCAGCTCATTTTATCCAACTTTAAAATTTGATTAAATCGCACTGAATCATTTCCCCAAAAAATCGTTTGGAGATAAAAAAAAAACCTCACTTAGTCTTCCAAAAGCCAGATTTTCAGTCGATTAGTTTGTATAGCACATAGTTAAATAACAGGTTACTTTTGACCTACTTTTAATCTTGCCAGAAGAAGGTCGGATAAATTCAATTACGTTGTGTAAATAAATGATCAAGAATTGCACAAATTGCTGTCAAATTATGTATTGATGTTGCTTTTCAAGATTTGGTAGTTTTTGTCGGTCCAAGTGTTTTCAATTCGTGGCGCGACGCTCCGAGATTTGTCTGAAATTTTGAGCTTCAAACGCGGCATTTGGGCGAAATTCAGCTTTTATCGATTTTCTCGAAAATAAATCGATATTCAGCCAAACGAAGTATGCAAAGCTTTTGTTTCATCATAAGGCCTACCTAACTTGAGAATATGAGCCGAATCGATTTTTCGGCTGTTGCCACCATATTTTGAAAATGTTCGATTTTTGACCACATTTCCTCTTAAGAGCATCTTCAAGGAAGGCAAAAAGCCAAAATATTTGTGGGTCGATGAAGGAAAAGAGTTTTATAATGAGAATTTGGAAGAATTGCTGTAAAAGAATGACATTAAAATGTACTCAACGGAAAATGAAGAAAAATCAAGTGTTGTTGAGAGGTGGATAGAACAAGCAGAGAATGTGGAAACAATTTACTGTTCAGGGAAATACTTATTATCTTGATATCAGTTCCAGAAATACTTAACAAGCACAATAATACCAAACACACAAATATCAAAATGACACCAACAGAAGCAACAAAAAGAAGGATTTAGGTATTGTGTACCTAAATTTGTATAATAATGAACAAAGCTCTTCTATGAAACCAAAGTTCAAAGTCAGTGATAAGGTCAGAAAATCAAAGTATAAGAGAAAAAGTTTTGACGAAAGCAATACTCTAAATTGAACAAAAGAGATTTTTATTATTAACAAGATACAGTACACAAATCTACTGAATTACTTACAGAATAAAAGATTTGAACAATGAAGAAATCAAAGGTAGTTTGTATGAGACTGAACTGCTGAAAGTAAAACAAGAAGTGTTCAGAATTGATAAAGTCATCGAAAGAGATTACAAAAAGAAATAAGCTTTTAGTAAAATGG